>NC_061154.1:610174-915261 GCF_905220365.1 Vanessa cardui | reverse complement strand
TTAACTTAAGTCTAAAAAACGAAGTATTATGCATTGTTAATTTGCCAAATGAGATATCGTATTATGCTATGTGACAATTACACTGGCTTACAATTTGAATCGGATCACGAAAATTACGTAATAAAAAAAAATAGGAGATCTGATGTAAACTCTGCTTAAAGACCTAAACAAAGTCACCTCGCCCCTGGATAAACAGAATTAACTTAGCTGCATTTATTTATTAAGCGAATTCATTGTTTCTATGTATTTATTAATATTTCCTAAATATTATATTTATTTTTCGTCGAGCGTTTCCTCTTAATAAAAATTGGCTGTATTCTTAATTAATGCCATAATTTGAGATGAATCCTGAACCCAATTTTGCATCAATAAAGGCACAGATAAAAGCCGGTACGTTAATCAAATATGAAACAATAAAAGTCAATTAAATAGTTTCATACAGGTTCATTAGTGTTCCGGTCTTTGAAGCATCTATTGCTTTGAATATTGCGTTTTCGCTTAATTGATCGCGTTTACGTATTGCAAATTAATATTATGTTTTCTGTTATTGTGAAATCGAAGGCATATATATTTTACATAACGCACTATGTTTTATGTAACTATATTTCGTGTGCAGTTTCATGTTATGTTACATATAATGTTTTTTTAGTAACGACTTATTCGTAATCAGTAGCCATTTCTAGTATAGAATTACTATTGATGTTTTTAAGGGTTAATTTAGTTGGTTTACGGTTATCAATGTGGTATATGGGCAAATGGGCCACATAATGCTGTGTGACCACTTACCATCAGGTGGCCCACCAGGCATTGCGGAATACCACGGCTATCTATCTATTCCACCAATACTGGGGACTGTGATGTTATGTCCTTTATGCCTAAGGGCATAAAGGACATAACATCACACCATCATCACGTCTGTCACATCCGCCCTTCAACCCTTACACAAAAATACAATGCGCAGCTGTTTAACGGTAGAATATAAGAAGAGGGTATCTACCTTGACGGGGAGGTTTTCGTCTTGTTTATACAAAGCCCGAGCACAAAGTTAATGTATATATCATCGCTACCTGCCGGTGCTCATCCAATACGCAAAGCTAAAGTAAGTATAAGTATCTTATTATTATAGTAATTAACTAGCGACCCGACCCAATTCTGATACTAAATACAGTAGAGAATGTCTAAATTATCAGTTTTTCTTTACTATATTTTCCACGTATTATATACAAAAACCTTCCTTTCGAATCACTCTATCTCTTTAAAAAATCCGGATAAAAATCCTTTGCGTAATTTTAAAGATCTAAGCATACATAGGGACAGACAGCGGTAAGCGACTTTGTTGTGATAAATAGAACAAAAAAACGTTGGCCGTCATATAACGCCCGAAGAATTGAAAATTGATTGTTATTTAAAAATACTTTTCTCATTATTATCAAAAAAAATCCAATTACGATATACTATACTAGTGTAATAGCTGTTTCATATAAAAAGTACACCTTTGTTCGTTTACACGTTGAAGTCGATTTTAAAGTCAACGTCTTAGAAAAAAATGTCTAACGCTTTATAAGGAGGCGGATTTCTAGTCTACAGGTCATGCCTGTGGGGCTATGACAACGGCGGTCTAATGGCATACATCACGAGTGGCCTAATGTGATCGTTCCTGTATACGCCTACTTCCTGGCCATACGACGGACGCCGCGTCGGTCGTCGAGGCCGTGTATGCAGACGCGCGCAGTCGAAGGACATAACTCACTACTTTACAGGACGCGGGCGCCGTGACCGAAGCTCGTGAAAAGGCACTAAGGTTTATTAGAAGCTGGATCTTTTATTTTATTTATTAATCTGTTCTTAGTCAACAGAGCAAATGTTTCTTATACGGAATTTATTTAAGTAGTATCTATTGTAAGTATTGTTCATTATTTAGCCTTTCTTCATCGTCGAAAACGGTGTGTTTCACTAATGTTAATTGTGGCAGAATTATGACTACTACTACTACTGTTAGTAGTGTAATAAACTTGGTACCAACCACTTATCAGATTTTTTACCTCCAGAGAGCAAAATTGTTGTGTCCCGGTTTGAAAGGTAAGCCAGTGTAAAAACAGGGGCATAATATTCTTAGTTCCCAAGGTTGGGGGCACATTGGCGATGTAAGAAATGAATGAATGAATGAAAATATTTCTTACAGTGCCATTGTCTTAGGGTGGTGGTGGCCATCAGGTGGCCCATTAGCTCGTCTGTCAAACTATGCCAAAAAGAAAAACTATATTTTGCAAGCATTCGAAGATTTTCCAATATCAGTTAATGTAGATATGTTACAAAGATATTTTGTTTAGTATAAAAAAAACACTGGAATAAATTCGGTCCAAATGGCTAACAACAATAACTCAATAGATTCAAAAATAATTACAGACTCCGTGTTCTTAAAACCTCGAACGACGGTTGCGAGGTGAGTGGGTTGTAATGAAAAAAAAATCTAAGAAATCTCCTTGTAGTGATATATTTTTCAAGTATAAACATTCCACGTCGTGATATAATATACTTTTAGAAACTAAAAGAAACACTGAAAATATTTTCGATGCAACATGAAACCTAGTAATAAATTGAAAAAAGAAATAAAACACATAACAAAATATTCACCGATGTCAAATATACCGATATAAATAACCAATAAATTTCGGACACACCCGGACATAGGAACTCGTTTTTCTGATTTGTAAAACTTGATTCTAAAACGGCCTTTTAAACGGCCAAGAATTTTGTATGACCATAAAACAGTAAGGTTACATTCACGTGTTGTAAACACTCGTGTTTTTATTTACTACATTGTATCATTATAGAGAATATTTCAACTATGAAATAACATTTTCGTGTTAATGAATTAAAACAGTACCTGAAACGGGAGAAGGGGCTTTCCAGTACCCCCAAAAATATATGACTAATTCCGTGACATTTTACGGTGAACTTAACGTTTCTAGTGAAACTTTTTAGCCAAGCGAAAAGGTTAAGTGTTTGCTGTGTCAAGTTTGGTAAAAGCAAAGACAATCTTGGATCAACCAACACTAAATCAATATTAGAAATGTACTGGTGTTTACGAAATGAATTGTGGTAAGCTAGAAGATCTGACACGACGTCGACTCTAATGCGAATATAACAACAACTTATTCATTAAACCCATTCTACCATGCTTTATTCACTCAAATTCCAAGAAATAACATCAAGTAACGTGGAGGGGTTGCGTCGAGTTAGTAAATGTACACGAATTTTGACGCTACCACAAAACTGTGTTGGAGGGTAAATGTAAAATCGAGGACGGAATATAATCGTATTAGAGGTCATATTTCGGAGATAATGTATTTTGGATATATTTCATAACGTTACAACAAAATGGGTTAGAGGATACAAAATTATGTGGCAGATTTTCATCCGACATATAAGGGTTTTTTCGAGACGTTTTCCCGCAACATAAATTTTATTACAATAACTAGACTTCAAAACTTTAAGTCTGGAACGCTTATTTGAATATAAACCCATCGTGTTCGACAAAAATCCACCATATCCGATTATTGGGCCATTGGCTGTTAGTAATCAACAGTGTAAATACAAACCGTTACCACGAAGTCCGTTAGCAATTTACAAGTGTCAATAAGAAGTCAGCTGTAAAATTTTTGTATTTCATTTATCGGTATTAGATTCATTATACACTCGCAGCGTCGATGTCCCTACATCGAACGTTATAAATAAAAGTCGTCAGGTCCTGTTACGACCTGTTTCTTTGTAAACACAACATCGAAACCGTTTGAACGAATTAAAATATTTTATTTACTTAATTAAGATTAAGATGAAGATAGTTTTATAATAATTTATCAGTTTTTGATATCACATCTTTATTTAATTTTATTGTTATGAAAATAACCGGTTTCTCAACACTGTATCTCATGTTATGAAATCTTGGTACCATACAAATCATGTGTCGTGCTTTATTCTTTGTGACATTTTCAGGAGCAGCTTCAATGGAAAAATGATGATTGAAATATTCCTTCAAAGTTCTACTTGAACCAAGAATATTCAATGATTTTCTCTTCAATGTTATTATTTCATAATTTAAAATCTGAAGCGAAGCCACGCTGCTTAAGTTGATTCGTTGGAAATATCAGCGTCGCAATCTACGTCCTGTTGCTTTGTCCGAACAAGACAACGTCATACGACACCCAATTATTATAGCTATTCACAGGGTCAGTCTAGTCGGCGGCATTTCAATTAGCAAACAGATTCAATTACATACTTATATTTTAAATTTTCTTTGCTTGTCTTTTAAAAACACCCTCGTTAAATACGCGGATTCGATCGAAATTTTGTATGCCATGTCTTCTTTACTGAAAGACATTCTCAATTGATAGTAACCAAAACGTCATCTATGTTTTGGTTAGTATATGTATATGAAACCAAAACCGGTGCACTGCTTATCTTCTTCGGCATCAGAATTACATGGAACGGCATTCAGATAGATCAGAAGAGTTCAAACCCAGGATCAACGGGTTTCATGCTTTCAGGAGTACAGGATTGCGAACTCTGCCGACTTCCAAACTTCACTTTTAGCTTAAAATTCTTGACCCTACAACACTATTAACAAAATTGTGTTTATTCATCTCATGCTTGGCGGTGAAGGAAAACTAGTGAGGAAACCTGCATATGTCTAATTTCATCGAAATTCTGCCACATGCGCATTCCACCAACCCGCATGTGAACAGCGTGGTAGATATTCCAAACGTTCTCCACTTTAAGGATTTAGCCCAGCTGTGGGAAATTTACAGGCTGTTACTGTTACTGTACTGTACTGTGGCTTTTTTGAATTATTTATAGAATTTAATCTTGTTTTGTTGGAATCGGTGATTAAGTCACTGTAAGAGGAGAAGTAAGGATAAACTTATAACGCAAGTTTCTGGCTACGCAATTCAATGAATCCTTCCTAGGGACGATGTGTTATAATAAAACTAACTATGCATGCGACGTTGTACGCATTTGAATATAAAAAAAAATTATATTATTGTAACCTAAAATACTCCTTCTTACATCAGTTATCTACCAGTGAAAGTCCAACTTTCAAACTTTAGTCTTTAACTTTCCGGACTCAAAATCAGTCCGGCCATTCCAGAGATTACACCGATATTTTTAAATAATTAATTTTTTGCGTTTCCTATGATTCTATCTCCTGGGATCTAACTCAGATAATCATTATTTTTGTATTGCTTATTCGGTTTATCGATAAGGAAAGAGCTTGTATCAACTCAACATAGTATCATACTGAATTTTCATCACTGATTTCTGCCTGTCATTTGTGATACGAACCTCCGTAAAGCATTGAATAAAGCAGTTGCTTTAGATTTAATACATGATCTCCTTCTCTTCCAACTGTGTTAAGTGTGCTAATACTTGGATAGAAGTTCGCAAACTTGGTTTTTTGTCTCATTGGTAGGTGAGTACAGTTAATGGTAAGGACATAAGTGAATTTGGTAAGACATTCGGAATGTCAATAATATAATCATTCCTGACAACACGAATGCGCCACCAACCGTGGGAATTATGACGTCATGTTGTGCCTGCAGCTGGACAGGCTCAGTCACTGTTCAAACTGAACCGCAATAATATTAAGTATTGCTATTTGGCGGTAGAATATAGAGTAAGTGTGAATCGCTTGATACATCTTGAAATTGGGAAACTCTTTGGAAAAATACGAAAGGAATAATCCAGAAATCGACTATAAAAACACTTCACACTGGAAGCGTACGACTTTGATTATTGAGCTGCATGAAGGCCACCCGTTATAAGAGAAATAATATATATAAAAGAAAAGGACACACAGTTATCAAATTTGTTTTGATCAAACAAAATAATCCTGGCTGAATCGTTTTTAATCTCAAAATTCACCATGAAATTATTTACAATAAATAACATTTGCAATTTAATTTAATCAATTAATTGCTTTTAAAATAAAGTTAGCACACGCTATATGGAGAACAACAATAACGACGAACGATTGAAGGCTGCTAGGGACATTAGCTAATAGTAATTGCCCATTCTCCGTCTGATTTTGGCACATCGTAATGGACTAATAAACAAATTAATATTTATAACCGCTTGATGTTTAGAATTCAGCAAATGTTACGGAATGGATTTAAGAAAATAAACATATTTTTTATTTTTTTTTATTTAGGATTTTGACAATGCCACGAGGGCACTGATTATTTCGCCAATACACGTGCGAAAATAATAAATATGTCGTTACTTTACAGTTTGATTATAGAATTTTTTTTTATCACAGGTTATATTCGAACCGTCGGAGTACAAGGCATGCAATGATAGAGCCCAAAAATTTGAGCGAATGATATAAATTAATATAACTAACGTTTTAATCAAATTAATTTGCAGCAAATGATAATGTATTTTATATTTTATCAGATTGATTAGAGATGATTCTGTTTTAAATGAAAAACAATTTTATAATACAGATAATAAAAATGATAGAAGATTTATAATTTAATCTAAAAAATATGTTCTCATATAAATTAATAAAATAATTTTTTCTTTATTACATAGCCAGGGAGACCGCTTAGCGAATGGTAAGTTTCCAAAGACACAGAAGCATAAAACTTTTACTTTATAGTAGGGCTTTGTCTTTCTTTGCCCGTCTAGCTATTTACCGCCCACTTTGCATAATACCTTCAAACAGCAACGCTTAGTTTTATTGTGTTCCAATTTGAAGGGAAACTGAGCCAGTGTAACTATAGAAACAAGGGACTACATAATTCCCAAAGACCCATTGATATAAAGAGTGATTAAAATTCCTTAACGTATCTATGGTAAATGGTCACCACGTACAATCAAGTAGCACACCTACCAATATTAGACATAAACAATACAATCAATGCGTTACCAACCACAAGATGGAGCAAAGTATAGCTGTGTGAAAACTGGCTTTTACAATAAAGGTAAATCCATACCTACTTAAGTATAATCAAATATAAAATAGAATTACTATCTATAACATAACTTAAATACATAATAATCATTTTAGTTATGAAATACTGCGATTTTAACGTTCTATGCTAGAATCGTTAGAGACATAAAATTAAAATGTTGGAAAGAACGCACGCAGGAAAAGTCAAGGGCGTGAGGTAAGATGTATTAGCAACGGTTGACTATGTACTAGCGTAGACATCTAGTATTGTACGTACTATAGAGAAACGAGACAACATTTAAAGAAATATATCGCAGGATAAAAATAAAAGCAGCTGTTTAATAACTCTTTTTATTTTTCAGAGGAGCGTTTCCCGTGTCTTGTTTTCCTGAACTTCAGTCAAGATTTTTTTAAACTCTCATTTGTATTTACAACTCTAAAATCAAAGTGAAAATAAATGTATCTATTAGTTTAGGGTATTAAGCTAGTATTTCGCCGAATTTCGCCAAAAACCCATTACGAGGTTTCAGCTTAATTATTAATACAAAATGAGTATTGTGTAAAATTAATTAACTCGAAATTTGAATAAATTTATAGAATACTAGCGACCCGCCTCGGCTTCGCACGGGTACTATGCTAATAATGAATATACTACAAAATATTTACAACTGATACTAAATATACAAAGATCGTAACTTTTTGTCATTAGGCAATACAAACCCTGCATTCTGCATTCAAATCTACATTCTTCAAAAATATAACACCACACCACAGCCATATTGATGTATTATTAAATGCATAATTTATTTAAGATACTTAATTGGATAAGGATTAGTGCGATATTGCTAATAAATAAGTCATTTATACTCGTAAAAAAAGGATAAAAAATGGTTTATATTGGTTGTCCCTAAGAGATAGGCATATGCTATCGCGGCCCTTTTTGAAGGCCTTTTTAAGGTGTACAATACCGTACATTTTTTTGTAAATTATCCGGGTAGGCATGACTCTACTCCACCTGATTGTAAGTGTAAGTTAAGTCCAAACGCAAAGACGACTAGTACAGACAGCAAGAATGAGCTGCACTAGTCACCCTCGCCATGCCGGCCCGCAAGATGCCTCTTCACGCCTCATTTGAAGGCACCCAGGTTATAAGAGACACAGAGACAGACAGCGTTGCCATGTAAGAGCAAAAAGCGTGTATTTACCACCTCACAAGAATAACGCCTAGTCATCAGTATTTCTCTGTTATATTATGCATGTATTATACACTTACAACTTCCTCTTGAATCAATCTATCTATTCAAAAAAACCTCATCAAAATACATTGCGTAATTTTAAAGATCTAACCAATCACGTTTACAGACAGACAGGTGAGCAAAATGCAAAATATAATTGAAAAAAAATATAATTCTGTTATGATTTTGTTTATCTACGTGTTTTACATTTTCAATTGTTTCGATCTATTAAATATTAATTTGTACATATTGATGATTTATTTGTTATAATTTGTATAAACAATAAATGTGTTAATATATTTATTCAATACAAATTTCCTCAATTGTATTTACAAAATAAACGTGTATCCGTGTATTGAACGCAAACCACAAAAGCTTGTGGACAAAAATCAACAATTTCTGTTGTCGAAATTATTTTTAATATATCCATAGCCAATAAATTTAATTTCTCTCCTTTTGTAAATAATACTTACTAAAATAAGCGTCATAGGACCAAGGTTGGAACGAAGATGATAGCGCTATCACCACATAGTACAAAACAAAGTCGCTTTTTCTGTCCTTATATCCCTTTATAGCATACAAAGGGATATATATAATCTTTAAAACTACGTAAAGGAATCTAATGCGGTTTTTTTAGTAGATAGAGTGATTCGAGAGGAAGGTTTTTGTATACAACACATGGACATTATAGTCAAGAAACACTGATAATTTTAGAAATTTGTAATGTGATGTTGTAGATAAACAAATCCTGTAGTATATTTAGTATCAGAACTGCAACCGTGCGAAGACGGGCGGGTCGCTAGTATAATATAATAGAAAGAGATAAGAGAGTAAGGTTGCCTTAAAGGTGTTAGGTTAGGTTGAAAACGATGTCTGAAAGTTCACTAATCTCCCCGATTCAAAGAACTTCTTTCCATAAGTTAAGAAAGTATTCACGTATTGACTAATATGTAATTAAATTTACAAACTTCTATTTGAAGAAGCTATTTGAACCTATTTGAATTCGAACCTTAAACTTGATAGTTTAATTCATTGAATTGTAAATATTTAAATTTTACCTTATATGTGTTAATTAGGTACGAGTTTCTAAACATCCGTAAGACATCGAAGAATTTAGCTTTATTAGACGTTCAACGAATCACTTTTAAGTAACGATGGTGTGTTGAATTTAAATGTTTTGAAAATAATAGATCCTATGCTGATCCTAAATGCATCTCAGAGTACAGTCGGGGTAAGAAAAGACCTTAAGATCTATTTTTGTGTGCTCAGTATGAGCGATAATCTGCTTTACTTTATAAAGGAATAAATTTGAAAACTGACGAAGTTTTTCTTACTGGCTCTTAATGGCTGCTATGTACAGTCGTATATAGCAGCCATTGACTAGTTATTCAAAAATGGAACAGCAATGCAGTTTCGTAAGAACAACAGATTTCCCTATTTACGACAAAAAACAGTTTATTTTTACTGACAATATAAATTAATTATTTAAAATAGACAGAGCATTAAAGCATATGTATATAAATAACACAAATTATAGAAAACGTTTAAAGCTATTAGAGATGAAATTTATTTTCGAATACAGTACACGCGTCTTAATTGAGTTTAAAAATATCTTGTAGGTGTTTTTGAATTGGCCATTTTTTTGCATCTGTTATCAGATGTTTCGGGGTATTGCGATTTTCCTTAACATGATTTAATTGAATTTTTTTGGCAATTATAAAAACTAACTTTAAGTTAAAAGAAAAGGTCATCTTAATTATAAATAGAGTATATTCATTAATTATTATTATATTTTATGTGAGGTTTCTGTCTAATTCTATAAATTAAATTTATTTATGGTAGATTTAAATCTATTGGGAATAAAAATATATATATTATTAGACAATTATAGTACAAAATATTTACATGCATGAGAATGATGAACGGTCAATATTTTTTATTTTCATTATTTAATACTAGAACTTGAAATAAAAACAAGTTACTAATACCCAAAGTATATGGAACTGGAACAATTTAATGTATTATTATGTGAATTGAGTTCAAACCCAGGCAAGCACCGCTGATTCATGTGCTTAATTTGTCTTTATAATTCATCTCGTGCTCAGCGGTGAAGGAAAACATCGTGAGGAAACCTGCATGTGACAAATTTCATAGAAATTCTGCTACATATGTATTCCACCAACCCGCATTGGAACAGCGTGGTGGAATATGTTCCAAAACTTCTCCTCAAACGGAGAGGAGGCCTCTCAACGTAGAAATAAGATCGCGTATTCGCGGTCGGTCTGGCCACGGGCACTACCATAGCTCCGAACATCGCTACCGGTCTAGACTGAGAACTGAATATATACACAACTGAAGAGCTAATATTCTTGGATGGATACTCACTAGATTATAGACGAAATAGAACGAATTATTGTATTATAAAAGTCACAGCCGCGTCTTTCTGTATTTTCGCGATAAACTTGAAAACTACTGAGTCGAGAGTTAGAACGCAATTGGGTTTGAACCCGCAATCATCGCTTAAGATGTTCAAACCTAGGAAAGCACCGCTGATTCATGTGCTCAATTTGTCTTTATAATTCATCTCGTGCTCAGCGGTGAAGGAAAACATCGTGAGGAAACCTGCATGTGACAAACTTCATAGAAATTGTGCCTCATGTGTATTCCACCAACCCGCATTGGATCAGCGTGGTGGAATATGTTCCAAACCTTCTCCTCAAAGGGAGAGGAGGCCTTTAACCCAGCAGTGGGAATTTTCAGGCTGTTGTTGTATATAATAATATTTAAAAAAATCCATTTATTATCCGTTGCAAGAACACTTAGATTTATATGCAGTTCGATCACGTGGTAACTAACTTTGATAAAGTATCAATCAGTATATCCATAATAAGTATCTGTGAGAATCTTTTCATTGAAACACAAAATATTTTTCTAAACATTGTTACGTACCTGCTTACGTTTAATCACAGCAAGCATAAGCTATTTATTTCGTTACTTGACTACAGTGTGTTCAAATGTCTTTTCTGAAAACCATTATACAGATTTAAAATTCCTATTGTCAAATTCTGTAAACATTTAAAGGAACTTCCGAATGTTAAAGGATAATATAACAATAATTACTTTATGAGTGATCACCTCAATATAAACAACAGAATATGTCGAAAAATAAGAATCCTATTCCATTTCCTACGATAGTTTTTCATAGTAGTAGATGCTTTAATAGATTTTTGACGTTTAACAACCGAGTTAAATCGACTTTAACTAACGTATAACAACGCAGACATTAAAGTTAGCACTTCATCTAGTATAATTTTGGAGATTTAATAATTGATGCATATTTAAGCCATAATATAACTTATGACTGTAAAGGTAAATATTTATAGTATCTTAATGAATATTACCAATTTTTTACAATATTATTTTAAGTAATACGTAGTTTCATAGTCAGTTTCAGTTTAGCATTTACTGTATAATATTATACTAATTGTTGTTTTTGTCTTTTTTTTTTGTTGAAAGCGGCTAATATATTTATTTTATCACAATTAAAACACTCTCTTTACAAAAACACTCTCTTTACAAGATAAAACCAATTACAACAGTTTCCGACTACGCCAGTCAATGCAATCCTGGGGGAAGATAATTCAGTTGGATTCTATTATATCATTTCGACGTCATTTTTAGATTAAATTCAAAATCATTTCGATCAATCATCGAATGATACAAATATGATAAATGATTATAAATATACATATATAAGGTGCAACCCTATAATATATAGCTTTTTATATAACTTTGAAAAAACATTGAACTTTAAGAAAATCATTCTCTGAGAAGTAAAGTATTTTATGCCTACTTGATTACAATATTTATGTATGAATATATTAAAATATAAAATTTTATAAAAATGTTTGAATCATCATCGAATTTCAGTATTTTTGAAGGTTATCTAAGGGATCAATCAGTTCGTAATATAATCTTAATTGAATAGATATTATAAGAAACTTACTTACCACTTACTGTCTTTGTTTATTTAACTAAGTATATTTACCATAAACAATTTAATGGTGCGATAGGCAGACTTGGCACTATCTAGGCAGTCTGCCAGTAAATTTTTGTGCTACGCTGATATTCATGATGGCAACATTTTATACAGATAATTATTTCATAAAAGGTCAATATATTACTTTTTATATTTCGTATGCCATTATTAACTGAATACACACAAATAGAAAATCGTCCTTCCTTGTACTATTTTAACAGACTTTCCACAGCCTGAATACAGATGGTTCATCGTTAACCTAAAAATTTGTCAATTTAGCCTTGATTGGTACTCGCCAATCATGTGGTACGACGGTTTAATGTTTTTAAACGCAGTGATCACCATTCGTGCCAAAGCCAGCTCTGTCAACTGTTATAGTTTTTATATCACTAAGATATTTTTTGTGCGTGTTAAATTTCAAATAGAAAGTTTTATAGAAGTTTACGACTTTTGACTTTCTCTTATCTTGTAATCATTTAAATAAAATTATCGATTCAATTTTTTTTCCTTTCAATTTTTTTCTGATGAATTAATAGGTAATAAGGCTAGCACCGAACGCATTTATATCACTGACAAATTATAATCACTTTAGAACGTAGGTAATCATGTGACGCTAAAAGAACAGTAACATACTTGGCTTTTTATACCATTATTAAATTAAAATAAATGCAAAACTAGGCTCATTTTTAAACGTAAAAGCGAAAAACAGGTTTTTGATGACCAAATGAATTAATAAAAGGATGTAAAATTAAAATATTAATATCAAAACAATTTTTGTAGAGTCAAAGTCCGTGAGAGTCAAGAAAACTTAAAACAATACACAGTAGTTATCATCTTACAACATATTAAAATATTTAACTAACTTAAAATAAGAAAAAGGTTTAATTGAGTTATATTTCATTTATTTTTGTTACCTCAGAAATCCATAACTTCTATATTCATCCCATTTAAAGAAGAAATATTTGAAGTCGCTTATATTTCTAAAATTTTATTTTATTTTGAGTACTCACTTCATGGAATATTTTACTTGGATGTTTGTTTTCAAAATTTTATAAATATTTTTTAATCGCTTTTTAAATAGCATATATGATTATCACTGCTCGTTCGAGTTATAAAGTTCGAGTAAGTTTTACTTAAAAAGTTACGTTACTCGGAGCGAAGATGTGCTAATCTAATAGCTCTGATATAATTTTATTGCTATAAATGATTATTAGTTTCTTGAATTTGAATAATTATTCTCTTAAAAACTAGACCAAAGCATAATTTATCGTCTAAGTGAGACGCTCAATAAAGGCGTTACATTTATTATTATTATCGACACTGCTTTTGTTTAGTATGTAGTGTAGGTTACGACGTACATTTGGTGACTTTTTGCATTTACCGTTCGGTTATTCGTTTGCAAAATAAGCAAAACAAATACGTACAACTAGGCTAGCGGTATTTGCTCATCTACATACCTAACAGCTGGAAGTCGAATTTATCAACATGTTCACTTAAGTTCAATAACAAACTTATTATATTAATTCCTTATTGTCAATGTGACGACTATGGAATAACTTGTCAAAGCGAGATTTAACATTTCGCTAATCGGCCAGCTGTTCGTTCGCTCGAATCGAGTAGGTATTAATCATTCGGCGTATGCGTCACAGGCCACAGCCAACTTTCGCCACATTTCGTTGTCATGGCCATGCGAGCTACCAGACATTGAATCGATACCTCCGCTCCGGACGATTCACATTCATCACCTCGACGGCGACGCCTCCAAGGCCGCGATCGCACTCACATCTCCTAACTAATAACAAAGTATCGATATTTGATTACGACTCAATGTAAACATCGCGCAGAACTCGGAATACAGTGGTGTTTTATAAGCCAAACAAAACTCGCACGTCACAATGGAAGGCGGACTATTGTGATTCGAATGTGCGTGGAGTCGTGGACTGAACGAGTGCATGCGCCCGCGACTCGCAGGCTGCGGATCGCTCCGAGATCGCGTTTGCGGGCTCGAGCGCTCAGAACAGCTGTTTGAGACACGACTAGCCCGCGAGTCGGGCCGCGACCGTGGCGCAGGGTCGCCCTCTGGTCAGCCTCCGCGGGTGCACTTCTCTGCCGCTCCGACTACTTACTTGCAAAGGATCCGCCAGAAACAACCGAAACTGCTACCGTTTGGAACTTCACCGGCGTACGATATAGTCATGTCGAGTACAAATCGACAACTATAAAATTAATATTTATTTATACACACACACGTTTTGTAGGCGCGAGCTCGAAACGAAACACACGCGGAAAATTAAATACGTTTTAGAAAGTAATAAAAAGTTTCTCGAGATCTAGTTACTAGGAAAGGCGAAGGGAAATTATTATATGAAAAATACACTGCAAATCAGTTACATTCTGATGATGTGTTATGCACTCTGCCCTCCCCGACTCGTGAGACATAAGAAAAGGCGCGCGAGAGCACCGTCCGCGAAGTCGCGACAACTGTGACTGTCGGTGTGACGGTGTCGACCGCCTGCGATACCTCGCCGAGTCGCCCGGTATGTTGCTCAAGTTACTCGCTCGCTGTTTACTGATGCGTGTTAACATTGCGCGGACGCACGATGCAGGTTCTATTCTGACAAGCTTGAACGAAATTAAGCCGTTTGCCGATAGATGGCGCTTATCGCAATAAAGCTTTTTGTTTTCGTAGATACAAATGTTTCGTATATAACTTATTGTTTAAGTTTATATGATTTTAATTAATTTAATGAAAATATTTTATTAAATAACAAAATAGACAAAACTAATGTATTGTGGATTAAATACAAAATTGTTTTAATTTTCTGCTAAAAAATAAGAAGGTATGAAATACGAAAATGAGTAAGTAATTAATTTAAAAATAATTATTATTTACAAAAATAAATATTATTATATTAATAACCATTATTATTATAAGAAGTTAAGATATTGGTTACAAAAATTTCTAGCTAGTAAATAATCGCTTAAATAAACAAGTTTTTTCATAGTTCTTATTTCAGGTTTTATTGACATTCTTACTGTTTTACTGATAACTTAAATGGATCTAATCAATAGATCCCTTAAAATGCAGAGTCTAGCTAAACAAATAAAAAAAATCTTATTTACCTCATTTGCGTTTGGGTGAATTAGCTGCTGATTGCAATTTAATGGAACTGATCTGCTGCAGGAATTTACGAAATTACGAAGAATTATCTGTATATTTCACAAATCACGAAAATAATAAAGAATAGATGTGTATCGGTATAAATTATTTGATCATAACAGCCATTTATTAAGACCTATTGATAGGTTAGCCAATTATAACTGTCACTTTTCATTAGCTGCTTCTAAAAGAAAAAAAAGTGAGTTGTTGTTTCAAACGATTGTTTTTGTTTACATTTCTGAAAAATCCAATGAATATAAGATTTGGTATACATAAATGACATGATGTGTTCGTTAAAAGTCTAAAATAAAGTAACTACTAAGTATCTACACTTTAGCATAGTCATGCTCGTAACTATAGGATCCTGGTTTTATATTATAAATAATTAAAGCTAACAAAACGTTAAAAATGGCCTCAAAGCTGCAACATGAAAAATCTACATTTGCTCTTTCGTTCTCCAAATATTGTGTCTGTCTGTGTGTACTTCCTCAGTTTTTCACATGAAAAACGACACGTGCTCGCAACCAGTAGGATAAGAGATGAATTTTAACTTTGACTGTGTGCATATTTCGTAAAAAGTCTAAGGGTTTACATCGCTGTTGTATCTTTTATAAGTTGTTTTAAGGATTTTCGTCTCGAATGAGAGGACATTTTTGTCAAGTCCTACGGTTGTAAGCGCATTGTTTTAGATTGGCGGAATCTAGCCGCAGTCGGATCAATATATGAGTTGGTTATCTAGTTTTTTCGAAGTGCTACAAAACATATGCAATCTTGACGATATGCTAAGTCATCACCGAAAAGATTTAGTCGCATTCCAGGCATGAACTGAGCGAATTAATGTTGCATTGCTGATGAAGATGGGCATGAAAAGATGCAGATACTACTGGAACTTGGTATAATAACAGTACTCAGTATTGTTGTGTTCCGGTTTGAATGGTGAGTGAGCCAGTGTAACTACAGGCACTAGGGACATAACATCTTAGTTCCCAAGGTGTGTAGCACATTGACGACGTAAGGAACAGTTAATATTTCTTACAGCGTCATTGTCTATGGGTGATGGTGACAACTTACCATCAGATGGCCCATATGCTCGTCCGCCAACCTATACCATAAAAGAAAATAACTCCGTGACCAGTAAGGATGTGTACACTTAGATGGGTGTAAGTACTGTACTCGTATATTAGGCAATAACATCTTAGTTACTCTTCCTGTACTGGAAGTTCCGTACCTGTCATGCTTTATCTTTAATAAATGTCGCTATCGCTGCTTATTTTAGTCACTCGTCTGTTCATTTGTTTCCAGACTTTCACTTTGAAGTCTTAGCAGTACTAATTATATTATTCTCACCTGAACACTTTTCGATAATTTCATCATCAGTTCGTGCGAAGATCTTGTGTCGTTACATACATTACCTACATTACACTCTGCAATAAAAACTAAAACTAAGGGTGGAGTGGATATATCCCTCCATTCCTCCTATTACCATGTTAAGGCTCCAGTTTTTACCTTGATGTGCTTGCTTGCCGTCTGCCTTTATTTGAGAGGTGGTGTGTTGTGAAGTATATTAACGTTTCTCCAAGAGTTCGAACTCACTCGCTGTTAGTCCTTACAGGTGAGAATTAGAAGTGTGTTCTACCTCATTTTCAGTTTTCGTATGGTAGTGTTTAAAGAGGACTTTTGAACAACTACAGGCTCGCTGTTCCTTGGATGACGTCGATTGATACAAATAAATGATCTTCCTTTCGTTGCTGTTCATTGTAATGAATTGTTCTCTAAAGATAATACATTGCGTTTAAAATTTTAAATGAACTTAGTACAATAATGATCTCTGAATCTAAGTCTTCTCTGACAATAGAATTAACAACGCCGCATCCGCGATTAGAAAAGTTAGACAACTGGATAACTGATGTTAACGTTGCTTGATTAAAAAATTGCTTGGTTTCATAGCAATACGGCATACTTCAGAAACTTAAGATAAAGCTACGGATGTCAAAGCATTACAATTTGCAAAAAGAGTTATCAGGCTGTTTTATTAAGGTCTTCGTGTTAACATTGTGATAGGCCTCTTGCCTCTCAAAGGCAGCCATAGATATTAGTGATTATGGATATTAGTCTTTTTTGTAATCGTTGTCAGTACGAAATTTGAGCTCATAATAAACTGAAATACTCGTTAACACCATAGCGGTTAGGATCATTTTGATAAATGAGGTATACGTACTGTTACTTGACCTCAAAATATTATGTATTTATAAAAAAAATGCTTCTCATATACCTAAAGGTCGACAATCATTGTCATCATCACAAGAGAAGTAAGTAAGAAGTAAACGACAACTTTATAACTCCGCAAAGTCAATACAACCCTGGGACATGGTATTAGTTACGGGGATAAGATTCCACAGATAATTTTCATTTAGCATTTATCCACAAATATAATTTCATTATAAACTGCATCGAATAAACCATTTAAGAAAAGTCTATTTGGATCATGAAAAAGCGTGCAGTTGGTATTCGTTGATTTTCAAACAAGATAAAAGATAATTTAATTAAGAAATATACTTGGTGGTAGGGCTTTGTGCAAGCCCGTCTGGGTAGGTACCACCCACTCATCAGTTATTCTACCGCCAAATAACAGTACTCAGTATTGTTGTGTTCCGGTTTGAAGGGTGAGTGAGCCAGTGTAACTACGGGCACATAGGACATAACATCTTAGTTCCCAAGGTTGGTGGCACATTGACGATGTAAGGAATAGTTAATATTTCTTACAGCGTCATTGTCTATGGGTGATGGTGACCACTTACCATCAGGTGGCCCAAATGCTCGTCCGCCAACCTATACCATAAAAAAAATTTAATATATGCTAAATTTTATAAATTGATAGAAAAACTTTCCTTAATGGTCGTTCTCGATAGAATCTAAATTTCGAAACACCAGCTTTATATTTCATCGCATCTTGAACATACTGTTTGTAAACCTAATAGCCTAAATAAAAACATCTTCAAATCACACATCATTTTGAAAGCGACCTTAAACCAAATTTAATTTTCTGTATTCAAAAAATGTAAGTAATTTTAAAAATAGCGATACCTTAAACTAGTACTTCAATTATATTAGGTTGGGGAAAAAGTCTTTTCGCATATAGTATGTATGAACTTGTAATAAAATCTCTTTGGCTATACCCTTTGTATCTGGCTGGTTTTGGTATCATTAAAAAGTTTTAATTTTAAAGAAGGCACTTCCAAATTCAAATTAGGAATTTGTGTGATTTTCATTTGTTTTTGTTGTTGTTAAAATGAGTGAATCTAAAGAAGAAGAAGAAATTCGATACATTTTAAAATTTTACTATAAAAAAGGTAAAAATGCAACTCAAGCCGCGAAAAAAATTTGTGATGTTTATGGACCTAATGCAGTATCTGTGAGACTAGCGCAAGTTTGGTTTAAGCGTTTTCAAGCCGGAAATTTTGATATCAAAGATGCATCTCGCTCTGGTCGCCCTGTTACGGACAAAATTGATGCCATTTTTGAAAAAGTGGAGCAAGATCGGCATATTAGTAGTGACGATGTAGCTGAAGAACTGGCAATTGACCACAAAACGGTTTTGACTCATTTGAATAAAGTTGGGTACACAAAAAAGCTCGATATATGGGTGCCTCATGAACTCACTGAAAGAAACCTAATGAACCGTGTACTCATTTGTGATTCTTTATTACGACGTAATGAAACCGAACCATTTTTGAAGAAGCTGATAACTGGTGATGAAAAGTGGATCACATACGACAAGAACGTGCGAAAAAGATCGTAGTCAAAGGCCGGTCAAGCTTCACAGACTGTGGCAAAACCCGGATTAACTCGCAACAAGGTAATGCTGTGTGTATGATGGGATTGGAAGGGCATCATTCATTATGAGCTGTTACCGCCCGGCAGGACCATCGACCATTCAGAACTGTATTGCGAACAATTGATAAGATTGAAGCAAGAAATTGACAGAAAGCGGCCAGAATTGATCAACAGAAGGGGTGTGGTTTTTCACCATGACAACGCTAGACCTCACACATCTTTAGCCACTCAACAAAAATTACGAGAGTTTGGCTGGGAGGTATTAATGCATCCGCCGTATAGTCCTGACCTTGCACCTTCAGATTTTCTTCTGTTTCGGTCTCTGCAGAATTCCTTAGGCAGTGTCAGGTAAACATCACGAGAGGACTGCCAAAACCACTTGTCGCAGTTTTTCGATCAGAAGCCCCAAAATTTTTACAGCAATGGGATCATCTCACTATCAACAAGATGGCAAAAAGTTATGGAACAAAATGGCACCTACATACTTTAGTCAAATGTAAATAAACTATAAAAAAAACTTTTTGAATTTTCATATAAAATACGAAGAAACTTTTTCCCCAACCTATTAAATAAACAAATAAAATATTTAACAGAGTACAGAAAACATATTAATATGTAGTTAATATTGCAAAATTATTTATAATTCTTGTAAAATAATCATTAAATAAACCTAATTTATCGAGAGTAAATGAATTTCAGAAAATATATTGTTATTTTACTTAGGTAACTACAACAATCGAAACAAAAATAAAATTCCTAGGAATTTTGTTTCATTAACGTTTTATATTTTTTTTTTACGTCTAATTAGAATTTTATTTAATCAAGAACTTATTCTGGGATCAATTTTTGTTCAAGTAATTCGCCATAAATATCAATTATTCATACATGTATTTTGGCTTACATCACGAATCGTATATAAATTATAAAATTTATGTAATTATGTACCTAACGCTTTATTAAAGTTACTATTTCTATTGAGTTTGGTTTACAATGTATTTTTATGGATAGTGAATCGTCAGTGTAATTATTTTATAAATAAATGTAATTACTGTATAAATAAATGCATTCCAAAAAAAGAAAATTCAGAATACATTAATTTTAAGTAGAAAATAGTTCATGCGACCAATATTTTAATACATATAGTAATTCTATACATATTTATTATCTTTTAAATAAATCATTAAATTTATTTATAATTTCAAAGGCTTTAAACATTTATAATTATAGTGACGCCAATGTTATCTAGGTTCGTAATTGTTAACCTTAGGACCCCGACATGCAAGGGCGGGCGGACTTTGATCTGACACTACGTTTTTTTAATACAAATATATATTACTTATTTAACTTTAAAAATAATATGTAATAGTGACATAGTAACGGGTGTTACTATGTCACTATTACATATTATGTCAGTTATGAATTTATTGTGTTTTTTTTAATTGTATAATTTTCTTGCATGCAAACACGACCATCAAGCTTAAGACGCAGGCGCTATCTTGTAACTTACAACATATGACACATTTTGTCTTCGGAGCAACTCAGGCGCTTAAATAACAAACACACAAGGGATTTATAATTTTATTTAATAAAACAAATTAAGCACATAATTTAATAATTCATGTTTATTAAATCAATAATTATACGACACAAAATATTTATGATACCTTTATATCGCTTTTCAAATTGATTTATCCCTCCAGACAATTATATTACGTATAACTATATCCATATATTACGTTTTTTTTTTTAAATTTACGACAACAGACTGATTTCTTTTTCTTTTATTTACCATTTCTTGCATTGCATTATTTATATATTTATGTCATACCTTAAAACTTTTTAAATTAATTTAATATATAAAATATATAATCGATTCAAGCAATGTTGCGAGTAATACCAATAAAAAAATCAGGACCGGATGTAGGTTGACGTTTGCTGATTCTTGTCCTGAAATTTGTGAAAAAAAAATAAATGAGAAAATGTGGGCTTACGTAAATTAAATACAGTACAATATATAATTTTTATTCGTTTTAAGGTAATTAATATAAGGAATGCGAAACTACCTAATGCCGTGTTTATTTATTGATTCCCATATAAAACGTATCATATATCAATAAACATAAGAAATGCTTTTATTTATTAGGATGTGACATTAAAAATAAAAACGTATGAAAATATTATGTGTACATAAACAGAGTTATAAATACCTATTATTTTTTTTTT
Source organism: Vanessa cardui (assembly GCF_905220365.1). NCBI lineage: Eukaryota > Metazoa > Arthropoda > Insecta > Lepidoptera > Nymphalidae > Vanessa > Vanessa cardui. The sequence goes on along the minus strand of NC_061154.1, from coordinate 893,818 downwards.
TGAATAAGTACATGATTTAAATTTTATTTACACAAGCATGCAAATAATAAATCGAATTTTAAAACATCACAATGTTCACATTACCATAAAGGCAGTATTTGACTAAGGATACTAGAAATTTACTAAAATAATAAAAAACTAAATTAAAAAATATTCTTTGTTCGGTTGACAAGTTTTAGCAGGCAAAGTAATATCCAGACCAAAATATTTTCATAAAAACAGTTTTTCTGGACGATTTATTCAATGATTTCATATGAAAAACGTTTCGATTTTAGTAAAAAAAAAAACAATACGACTTGATATGACATTATATAATATATAAGTACATCTAACATAAATTCCAAGAGTCCCACTATGAAATGCCGATCAAACCAGTAAAAATAAATGAAATAAGGGTAGGGTTGCCTCCAGTGAAATATATATAAACTTAAATGCTTACACTTACAAAATTAAATAAAAAGTTAATTACTGTAATTGCTTTAGATAAAAAAAAATAACATCGTAATGCCTGACAATATTCTGAATATTTTTTCAGCCAGAACCAAAATACTTTGAATGCGCTGACAACCCTATTAACAATTTTAGTGACTCACGTTTGCTTGAAATTTTTTTTAAAAAAAATCTTTCTAATTATGATATGAACATGAATACTTCGTGGGAAAGGGCGTTATGCAGCGTCACTTCTATCATTTCATGGAGCATTTGTTTCGTAACGAACTAAACGAGTATTATTAATTTCAAAAAGAATTAAATCAATTCACAATGTCCCCTCATCTTCGTCGGTAAAGCTTGTACAGTAAACTTATCGCTGTACCCTCAACATTCGAACATTTAACACTTATTTTGATAATTGTAACTTTGTATATTGTTGAAAATATAATAATTCTGTTCCACATCTCTAGACTATTACCTATCTCTGATATATGAGTTTGCAAGGATCACAAAATGTCTATCCCCACTCTTGAATCGCTGATTGAAGTCGGTTTGTATATTTGATCTTTAATCTGAATGGTCATTGGTCGATTGCAGCTGAATTTCAAAATGGACCAATGAACATTCGGTATTTCATCCAGATTTTAAAAGCACCGTTTAAAAAGCAGTGTTCTCATAATTTAATTATTATTTACCTCTAAATCAACACACATGTCTTATTTACTATCGTTTATATGTCTTGTTTTATTTAAAGCATGTAAGTATTGTATGATATTATTACTTGGTTCATTTATAATAAATATACCTCATCCATAACTGCTAATACAATTTTATTTATTATCCTGAGTTATAATTGAGATATTGTGAAATGTTTCTTATTACAATTATTGAAGTATTTATTTTGTTTGAAAGATATTTTTTCAATTTCGTACTATGGCTGACTAGGTGACAATACTTTATACCTATGTAGCACCTTGTTGACATCAAGTAGAGCTGTGTCATGTTAACAGACAAAAGAGGAATGAGGTTCTATGTTACACTACCGTCAAAAATCACTCAAATAACATCAATATAGGATATTTAATTTTGACAGATCGTGTCGAGAAATAACGTTAAGAGCCAAAAATTAAAACTATGGAATGTTTGAACATGATCGATGTGTGACTATTAAATGATATCGTCAGACTTCATTTTATTCCGTTACGACATAATTCAAATATGATAATTGATAAATAAGGATTCCATTAATTTATTAACATTTAATATAATTTTATGTCATTTGTTCCGACAGATTTCAATTCGATATTAAACATTAAGATTATATTGTACTTCTTCTATTGCAAGTGTCACATAACAATTTACAGCATCATCTGCTAAGTTGATCGGTGAGTCTATGACGGAAGATGCTGGATCTGGTTACGAAGATTTCAGGCAAAATGAATATGAGATTGTCACAGAGGCTAAGGAAATTGATGGATTTTTTTTATTATCAACATCACAACAAAAACATCGTTCAGAATATTTTCATATATAGTTTGGATCATCATGCATTTATGCCAATTACCACTTTGTACAAAATCAACACTATACTTATGTTACAGGTACAGAACAGGTGTTACAATAATTCCTGATGGAAGTTTCTTTCCTCCTTTTCCTTCGTTTACAATTCTCTGTCGGACAGAAAACTCTCCTATTAAACAATGAATATTGTATAACGATCGTTTGATTAGGTTTTCATTAGATACATAAATCGGACGAATATTATGACAATTACACCAGCTGGATAGAATACTTATGCTATACTCGACTATGGAATCGTTGCTTAGCGCGACAGAATCGTGCCGTCACACGTGGCGTCAGACAATTAGATCACAGAAACAAAATAAACTTTAAAAATAAAAAAAAATTAAATCAACAGATACAGCATCGAGCTCGTGACGCTACATCACGAGACATCTTGATGGGGGGGAGTTTAAGTATACAACTAGACATTTGGGTGACTAACAGAATAGCTGTTCTGTAGCTCGCTCCAGTTCCCAGTCGTAGGTCGAGAGGGCGACCCTGGCTTGGTGCTCGTCTATTCCCATGTCTTGGATGCGCTGGACTTTCTGGTTGAACTCGCAGATGCATGTTGGTCCACCGGCGTATATATTCGTCCAATGCTTCGCGGTCATTTCGAATAATTCATGATTCTCTTTATATTGTTTGGCAACGACCGCGTCTTGGGGATCGTTGGGCTCGGCGGCCGATAGCAATGCCTGTATCGATAAGAGGACTGTTCGTAATGTGAGCGCGGCCGCCCACTGGTCTTTGAGGATGTCCAAGCAGATCGCGCCCGTGGCTGACGATACGTTGGGATGCCATATCTTCGTCATGAACCGGATCTGAACGGAAAATAACGAAATATAACAAACATGGCTAAAATAAATAAAAACTAATAAATAACTATTAATGAAAATTTATTCAAACCACAAGAGGAGATAAGTAAAATAAACAACTTGAATAGACGCGGTATCATTGGTCGAGATCTTGAATAATCTATATCCATTGTTGGTTCGCATAAAAAGGAGTCTTCGCGGAAGTCGCTATCGGAACTTTTAAACTAAAATAAATATATTAAGCAAAAACCTTCTGTTGTGCATAGCTGGTGCACATATTATAAGCGATTCGTATGGAATTTGTAAATCAAAGTTTTGTCGCCTTCTTCAATTGGAATTGGGGATACGTATAAACGTACCTGTTAGTCCAAATAACAAAATATTTAATATGTTTTAGAAAGGATACGAAATTAGCGACCTAATCGTAGGATGCCCTAACAAATATACGCGTCTCAGCTCACATTTAATCGATATTCGAAATCATTTTTTTTAAGCTACAATGTGGTTAGATAGTTCGAATCGATCGATCGATCGAACGACGAGATCGATTTAGCAGTTGATCGATTAAATTCGATCAAAGTAAACGCGTAAAAAAGTAGTAAGGAAAACCGAAAATCGATTGAATCGTATAGTAAACAATATAATTCTTAAGATCAGGGAAACATACTTAAGACACCCACAGCAACTAAATTACATTCAACGTTCCGATAGTTTAGTTACGCCCAACTATTGTTTTTTCCGAATTTAACTCGCGAGTGCGACTAAGTTTGGATTATCTTTATTGTAATTTATGTTAACTTGTTGACATTAACTAATTACAACCGCGGGCGACTAGTACTCAAGCAATAGTTAGCGGTCATGTCCTTCCTTGAAAATTTAACATCTAAAATTTCATCAAAATCGATTCAGTGGATTGCCGTTGATAGCATAACAAACAGACAGATATTTTCCCATTAATAATATTAGTATACATAGCTTTAAATAAGGCGTCACAAAAACATCTAGTAACGCTTATCTATGATCGCAGTCAGTGCATAGGAGCGACGAAACAAAAAGTTTCACAACTTTAATAAATAATCAGACAATTAAATAACGAAAAATAAAATATTCTTTTTTAATTTCTTTTCCTGTGTTATTGTTATTAATTTAATTTCCACAAATTTATAAATCATATAGTTATAATCGTTATTACAGGGTATTATATTTTTTTAGTGAATGTGTCTGGATCACCCAACTAATTTTTTTCATGATCATAATATATTTTTACAGCTTCTCATTGGATGGAAGGCTATCTGTTTGATATCCTTTTGGGGAGTCGTTAACTAGTCCCAAAAACCACTCATATCTAAATTTTCCTCCTGACCAATTTCTATGCAGGAGAACTAAGGAGGATTATAATAAACTAGAGTGCGCCTGTGCGTAAGCGCAGATGCACACCCATCATGCGCAGTCCCGACGGCTTCAAAAATTTTATTTGATAAGATAATATTTTTGACAGTGTTTCGTGCATGGTCTTACTTTGTTTTTTCATACAATTCCGACGCGTATATAACGAGTTTGTAATTTCATATATAGAAACATTTTAATTTCAATGCCTTGGCAGATTCAAAAACTGTTCAGAGCTTATGGATCTGTGGCATTTATAATTGAACTAAGTTAGCATAAAAATCGAGCGAAATTACCTTAGGAGGATTAAATGGATATGTCTCTGGTACTTTTATCTCGAGAAGAAATGTCCCACCCTCGTATGGTGTGTCCGGCGGCCCAGATATTTCTCCCTGTAGTTCTGTCCAACAGTCATTGACTAATTCCAGTTTAATATCACCTCCTGCGACCTATTTAACAAATTACGTACAGTGAAAATATTGATAACATAACATAACATAACATATAAATAAATTCAAAAACCATACTAATAAACCTTTACTTCCCATATATTTTTTAATAAGGTATTGTTGCACACAGGCATAATTAGCAAAGCAACTTGAATTGTTTGTTAATCTGTTTAATTTTTGGGCAAGACAAGAGCTGAGAAATTCGCAAGGCAATAGCACAAACGACAAGTCATTCACAAGCGCAGCAAAAACATTTATCATTTTGCACAACAAGCAAGGCATACCTATATATTCATGGTAATGGACATGAAATGCAATGAATCAAGCAAAACATAAACATATCGACAATATGAGAGTTTAGTAAGTGTAAATAGCACGATGGAAATTGTTAAATCAAATAGAAAAATATATATCTCTCAATGCTAAAAAATAAGTACTTAATATAAAATTTGAAGATTTTTTTTTAACTTTCGAATTTCATTCAAAAGTGGTGTAAACAAAAATGATTTTTCACAAATCTTTGTTCGGTCAATTTTATACTGGCATCTGGCCAAGCAACTTCAGACAATTTGTATTACTGAATAAGATAATGACTTGGATTTTTAAATGCATCAGAGATTAAAATAGCTAAGGACAAAGACATTGATAGAAAAAAAAAAACATTTGATTTAATACTAGATCTTTTAACATATATGTATGTAATCATTGATTTGATGAGTATATGATGATGTTTATATTCAACTTTCTCATTATTCCTCATTGTTTTACTAATTAACATTGCTAATAACCTTTTTAAATCATTTTTAAAACATAACATATTGATATCTTCAGGTATAGGTTATAAATGGATTCTGTAAAAGTTATATTAAAATAGAAATCAATAATGATGACTTCAAAACCAATATTCAGTTTTAAAAATAAATTAGCAATTTCGTCTAAATGTAATATAGTATTGAAATTACAAAGTACACTTTTAACAAAGTTAACAATTTTCAAATTACAAAATTCACTTGCTTTCATACCACTGTTAACGTAATTAGATTACGTGTTAAATAACTTCCACAAACTTTTTAAGCGCCACATGACATATAAAACAACTTCATAAAATACCCGCCAATAAAATATAACTTTAGATTTGTTTTTGTAGTTTCGACAAAGTCAAGAATCAAATTTGGTAAACGTAAAATATCGAATTTGACTATTCATGCAGATGAATAGAGAAGTTTTAAATTATTTTTTAATTAAGCAGTCTAATTATCAAAATAATTTCGCAATATTTATCAGCAAACTTAACCATGCCAGTTAAGAAGTATGACATTGATACACAAATGTGCAAGTAACAGCCAAGAAGTTACGAGGATGTTATAATTTACGTAAAACATACTATCTCACCTCCTCACTTTTCATGACTTCCTTGAATTCCCTTTTTATACGTTTTGCAGCTATATTTGCCATTTTGATAATTTATAACTGAACGATGTTACTTTAAAGACAAACAGTGAGAGAGTGCGGATTTTATGTTTGGCATGTACCACAGAGTCCACAGACTGCTTAGTAATACTGGAAAGTGAATATGTTTGACATACAACTGAGTGACTGGATCGAACTGTGAATGTATTTGAGTGAGTCAGTGAATATAAGAACGTAACATACAAATTTGACAATTCTTTCGTTTTTTATCTGTTATCTTCGTCTAAAAACAGCTCTTAGTCTTTTTTGGACAATGGTATAATTTGAGAGATCAAATAATGAAACTGAACAAATAAAAAACGGAGCTTTAATTTTTTTATTAATTCTTCAATTATTATTTTTTAGCTTACTGCAAAAATAAGATGAATCATAAATAAGATTGTATGCATAAATGTAATGTAAGCATACACTTTGCTAAATATTTCAAGCAAATAAAGACATCTTCTATAGTGATTAAATTAGGAAAATGATAAGTAAGCATAATCTGTAATTTTTATTTATTATCTTTATCTATGGTTACTGATTGTTTGTGTAGGAATTTGATACATTCGTTCTTTGGTATAGACAATCTGTATTTTCATTCAAATGTCCATTCGCTACTATTTGCCTACTTCAGACCGAACTTTACTACGTGCAGGAGCTTTCAAGCTTTGTGCTATGGTCGATTAAATTGAGGTGTTATAACATATTTTATTACATAGAGTGCATACACTTTTTAATATAATCATAACTAAACATTCATATAAAATGGTGATATTTTGACGGTAGTAAGTGAGTTCTACCACTGAGTGTTCATATAGTAGAGTTATGGCTGGTGATTTCAGAAGTGTGAGGACATCGTTATGCTAATTTACTTCCCATGTTACCGGGTTTCACCTATGTACCTGGTGTTGGAAGGTGCGTTAAACGTGAGATTTTATTATTTTTAACAACTTTTCTATTTAATATCATTAGTGAATGCTTCAAACATTTGGATGTATAGTTGTTTTCTTTGTTTCATCTAACACTTGGTCAAACATAAATAAATTACGCTAAGGGTATCAACGGCCCCTCTTGTTTCGTATGCCTGCTTCGCTTGCTGACGGATATATTGCGTTTATTTACATTCCCGTTTTCTTCATCATTTTAGATTTATTTTTTCCGTGTTTACAATTATCGTTTCATCGTTGTTACTTAAATAATTTTACGCATCCGAAGTAAGACTTATTAAATGTATTTAATAAAATATTAAATTAGTTAGCAACCTAAATAAAAATATGTTGAAGTTAAATTCATATGATAAACATACATTTTAATATATTTTTTTAAGTACCTGGTTCTGGTAAGGTAAGTAGGTTTTTAAGTACTTCAATATTAGGAGTATGACAGAAAAAAGGCAAAATTATTCAATATTAATTAATGATTACTCATTTTCTTTAAAACATATATATAAACTTTTATTATAATGTGTTTATAAAATTATAGCTCTTTTTGTGCATCATTGTTATATATTCTATTTAGAAAAACAGTAAAATACTGAATTATCTAGTCTTCTTACATAAAATTGATTAAAGATGCAATGTAGAGTTGTTTAAATGTTTTAAAAAAAATCTATAATTATATATTAATGTAAACATATTTTTCTATTAATCCTTTCAAATCCCATTAATTGCTTTTTAGTTATAATATGTAGCTATATTTTCCAACTCAGATATTTTATGATTTAATTTAGTTACACTACTTTGACTTTTGAAATATTAGTCAGTGATCTTACTCAATGGTTAATATTTTCACTGGTTGTTGTTGTAAGTACTGGTGGAATTTGAAGCAAGCCATTTATGGTAGGTACGACAAGTTCTCTTACAAACTTGTGTATTTAGGTACAAATGGTCATAGAGATAGAGTAATGACCTTTATCTTTGTTACAACAGATCGTGATTTTCATATAAATCAAACAACCTTTAGTCAAGTTCTAAAACTAAACATTTGGTGTGTAAAACAAACACACTGTATAAAATAGTAGACTTTCTTTAAAACAATGAAGGTACCTAACTATTAATAATTTTGGATCAAATTCAGCTGTCTTTGATCAATATTATTTCATATGTGCATAAAATTAACATTTGTGGCAACATTACAAATAGACATTTCTATATTTCTATCATTCAGTCCTTATTTTACTCAACAAGAGCTACACTTGAATCAATAATGATTAGGTAAATGTTATATACTCATGCTTAATATAGATTTTAACTTAACATACTTTTTGACTTAGCTTTCAAATTTGCATCTATGACCAATCAATATCTGGTCATTAAAAAAATTAGTAAATCCTTTGTAATGAAATCATTCTATGATTAAGTTCATCTTAAAGTTGACAGTGTTTCTGCAAAAGTACAAATCAAATAACAGGAAAGAACCATTGTAACATTTTATAATTGTTGAGTCCATCACTCCAATTTTCTGAATGTGCAACTTGCCTCACTGCAACTTGATTGCTTAAATAAACCAGACCACTTACTAATAAATCATAAATTGACTGTCATTTGTGGTATTCAGCATTAGTATAATAGAATAAATCAAGAGTATACATGCTATATAGACATGTGTAAGTAATTCAAAATTATAGTTTAAGACAAGTTTGGCATCGAAAATAGGGATTATACACGATAATCTTGATATTATCCATTGCTAGGGTTCTATTCCTTAAATAAACTAAAGATATTTTGCTACATAATGAAGCGGAGAGTACATAGTGGTTCAAATAATTGTCGGTACTTGCAAAACAAAGATATGTCATAAACTTAATAGATGCAGATAACATATATAATTTATTGAGTGACGCTGATGCAATGCTTCAATTGGAGACATTAAATTCATGATTCCTTATCATCAATTTAATTTAATGTACAGAATGGGAACAACTCGTCTACATCTGCTAAATGCGACACATTTATTGATTTAAGCCAATTATTATCAGTTATTGAAATATAATAGGTCAAAGTAATTGATCCTATGGTTTGAATCGAATTATAACATTATAATTGTTAAGGTAAACATTTGTACTTATAACTCAAATAAGATAACTTATTTTCAATTGATATTTGAAAGTCATATGACTGAATTATCTTGATGCTCTGGTCATCTTTGACACCGGTACTAAGATGTGTGTAATATTTGTATGTATGTATGTATTGTATGTGTGTCCATGCAGGTTTGTATGGGGTGTATGTAACACGATAAATACGATGACAAATGTCAGGTATCTCTAAACTACTTATCCTCCGCGTATTGCTTAGGTTTTAAGGGTTTTTCGTCAGATGATAAGTATAAAAAAGTCGCGACTGTCATTCTTTGGATTTAAAGCTTGTTTTATAGCAAAACTTCATCAAATTGGGTTCAATGGTTGCCAGTGAAAGAGCAACAGACGGACAGTTATTTTGCTTTGTATATAATGGATATATATATTATGCCTTTTGTACAAAAACGAAGAACCAAGTAATACTAAAAATTACTGCTTAGCGCTATAATGTGTGGTTGCTACCGGAATTGCTCACAGCCCTTCCACCATGTAAATAAAGGCGACTCTTATTATAAATAAATATGTATTTCGTTCATAGTTTTATATTGTTTAAAGTATTTAATGTGTTCGACTTACGACAACCAATATGAACGCAAATAATTAGAGAACTTGATCGTGGCTTCAAATCCAGACGAACCATACTGAATTAAGAACACATTTAATTACAATCTTAGATATTTATTACAGAGAACAACGTAATAACAGAAATGTGGTTTTTAAAATATTTTCTTTAAATTAGAAGGTTCCATAGTTAAAAAATATGTAACGCGAATTTTCCTTTTCGATCTGTAGAATATTTTTAATAAGCGAGTTTATTTCTATATTAAATATAGATTTTGATTGACTCACACCTTAGTCAGAACAGAAGTTTAATGACCTCTGAATATAAATTTTGAAAAAGATGTAAGTCAGTTGTGACTAACGTTCTTACATCTTTATCCAAGTATACCAAACTGAATGCAACAAACCTTAAAAATTGTATCATTAAAAACGATATCTAGTTCAGACCTTCAGTGATCTCCAAAACTACTTGGTCCAGGAATAAGGAGTAAGTTTCTGAGCAAAATTCAACATTTCAACATTTAGGTCACAGATTTATTAAATGCTTGGTTACTACGCTCGCTGAACTGGCTGCTTAATGTACGGTCAAGTGAGAAATTAGCTCGGTAGTTACAGTGGCTGGTAATTAAATTGTATAATCTTATTTTCTTTACTTCAAGTTTGTGTTGTTTATACTTACTCACACACAATAACGCACTTGTTGATGATAGTTATAATATAATATTCAGCCGAGATGACTTAGTGGTTAGAAGGCGTGCATCTTAACTGATGATTGCGGGTTCAAATCCACGCAGGCACCACTGTGCTCAGCGCTGAAGGAAAATATCGTGAGGGAACCTGCATGTGTATAGTTTCATACAAATTAGCCACGTGTGTATTCCACCAACTGCATTAGAATAGCGTGGTGGAATATTTTCTAAAACCTTCTCCTCAAAGGGGGAGGAGGCATAAACGCAGTGGAGGGAAATTTACAGGCTGATATTGATAATATTTAATAAGTTTTTGTTTTCAACCTTTCGTATATTCGATTGATGAAAAAAAGAGACTTACTGAATCAGTCCCGTGTCACAGCTGATTTTTATCCGGACGTACTGGACGAAAACTGTCAACATTTGTTACTCATATAGAGTTCGGTGACACAATCGTGGATGTATAGCGTAAATAAACGGATTATGTTTTTGCGGGTTGATATGTGGCAAATAATAAATAAAGAATCGAAACTTGTTTTCGTAACATTATTTATAACCAAATATGATATAATCTGTATCGAACCTTTGGGATCCTCTCGGCCCGTACTATGTACATAAAACCACAGATCTCACGTTTTATTCATTTTCGTTTTTATATCTTGTATTATCTCTCAAACTCTCTGGTCGAAATTAAATGTAAAAGATAATTTTACTTATAGAACGAACCTTTAAATGTTCTTAAAAATCTATCCGTTTTCAATTAAATTATTTTAATGTGTTGATATGTTAATTTATATTTCATAATTGATATATATATCAATTATGAAATATAAATTAATATATCCTTATTTATAACTAACTAACTCTAAATTAATATACCTATATTTATAACTAAAAAATTCAACAGCATGCAGCATGGTATACGGTTTATGAAAGTCCTGAAAATAAAAACTATTTTTGCATGAATACGGCATAAAGCGAATAAACGAAACTTACCTCTTGATGAAAACAAACTATAACAGACTCACAGAAGTGCTTAATCCTAAAAGGGTTCAGTTTTTTCGATGGTTTTGTGAAATCCGATTAATAATAATTGATTAATTATGGACTGTATATTCGTGGTTCAAAATTTTCATCACTATTTTTTTTTCATATTGTTTTCATTGGCGAAGATGACCATGTTTCAAAAATCGATAAGGCGCCATGTGTTTATTTCAATAAAACCGTCTTTATCCATGCAGCACTGAACGTTATATAGCCTCAAATCGGATATTCGGACTGATTAATACACATTTTTTTAATTAATGAACGCGCAAATTCGAAAATTTTGAAAGTTTACTTTATATAATATAATTGCAATGACATTTTGTTATAGTTAAAAAAAAACAATAATGCATGTCTATTAATTAAATTTAGAACATCGCCAAATGTTTTAATTTGCTTTTAGGTATATGTATTTGTTTGGTTTTGTTAGCGCTTATTTTGTCATAACTAAAGTACAAAATTAGTTTATTTCAATAATGCAACTGTACTGAAATGTTTGCCCACTATTAATAAAGGTTTTATTATTCGTGTTGTTTTAATAGAACATTATATAAACATTTTACAATACGGACTCCTCATATCTCTGAAAGGCCTGATGCGTCTGGATTCATTTATCTTATTCATCGTCTCAGACTGTTCCGTAGTTCCCAACAGAGTCAATGCATCTTCTGTTTGAGGAATTACTTAGTGTCTCTGTACCTGTGGAGTTGTGGACATTCAACGTTTCAATATCTATGAAGACTAATCGTCTAGTATAGGTCTAGTGAATATACGAGCCTCACAGCAGAATACGACTGTATTGGTCTCATGAATCGATATCACAGTATCTCAAAGCAATTAACTGATTACCATTCTATAAAGTCTGTTATAAATACGAATGTTTGTTTGTTTAATTGTTACACTTTAACGTCTTAACTGTTTAACCGACCGCGAAATTTTGCATATTGCGTCGTTAAATGTACGGAGTCCCTGACACCCCCTCCCTCTCACGTGTAGCAGCGTTCGGAAATAAGTACAAATGAGATGGGAGTCGTTTTCTTTCAAAATAATACTCGCTAGAGGAAACAAGAACATATTTTTGTACCCGAAGATACATCTAAATTAAAACACGTTGCCTGTCGGTAACCAAATATATTTTTATAAATTGGCATAACACAACAATGGCACAATATAGTTAATAACTAAAATTACTTTTCAAAATGGCATTTTTAATGTTGTAATATTAAAGGAGTACGACCTCTGTGGTCGAGTAGTGTGTACGCCGGTTTTCATGGGTACGCCACAATGACATCCCGGGTTCGATTCCAGGCCATGTCAATGTAGAAAAAGTTTCAAGTTCAATCGTTTTCTTTGTTGTCTTGGGTCTGGTTGTTTGTCGTAGTGTCGTAACTTCTGATTTTCCATAACACAAGCTTTAACTACTTACATTGGGATCAGAGTGATGTATGTGATGTTGTCCAACATTTATTTAAATTTATACTTTACTTATATATACTTTACTTTATATTATAGTTTTGACAGTTCTTGAGAGAACTTAGTCATACAGCCGAAGAAAAGTAACACGATTTAACTCACGATCATTGTGCATAGTCATCAGCTATTATAAAATATTAATTTTTGTTCTTCTCGGTCAAAATAAAACAAGCAGGACATCGAAAATAAAGCTAATAACAAAAAGAAAAGACACAAAAGGCACGGACAATAGGTCTGTGGGGATTTATTTATTTAAGAAAAAAAAGCCTATCGCCTTGTGTCTGCTATGGCTAGTATGTGTACAATGGAGTCGTATTAAAAAAAAGAGTTGATTATGATTTTTTTTTTAATTTAGTCTAGTTTCACCAATATATTAGGATGTTTCAAGTCTCTTTGCTGATTGATGTGTGATCTTTTAATCTTAAATAAACATTACGCAGGTCACATAATGTATCGCTGTCACTGTATTCAACCCGATGTCCCTTACCCTCCCGAGTAGACTTTGACATGAGGGATGGGATTGTTGAGCCCTTTGTTACGGCAATAGTCTTTGGTAAACTCAACTTTAAAACATTATGCATATTATAAAATATTTCAAGTGTTTGTACGTATAAGTAGATCTAGAATATCATACATATTTCGACGATGTTACCTTTTGAAGTTCGGATATGATCAATAGGAATACGTTGATTAAGAAGGACCAGAAAGCAACTGCAATTTTGTTCCCCTGAAAGGGTTCGAGTATTAAAGAGAATTAAATCTTATTGAGTCGACTTCATGTGTATATTTTGCAAGAGTGCTCAGTATGTTATCATTTTGTCAAAATCACTGGCGGATATAATAAACAGAATATATATGTATTTTTATTCCGGATCCGATTAAATTATTTCATATTTTACCAAAACATTGATATAATTGAAAAGTAAATACTAAACCGGAGCATTGTTCATTAATAAAAAGCTACATCAATAAATCATATTGCAATAAAATATTTATGTATTCATACGAGATTCAATATAAACATACATATAAAACTAAATATATTAAAAAATGTTGATATTTTATTTCAAGTTGTCGAAATTCTCTTAATTAAAACTCGTTCGAAGATTTTATTTTGACGTACCTTTGTGTAAATTCAATTTGAAACGCTACGTTTTGTTACGATCACGATAACAGCTACCGAAAATAATTGTATTCTTTTTCGTGCGATATTTCAATACGGGTGCATTCGTTGTCTAGTTACATTTTGAAAACGTTATTTAATAATCTTCAATCACGATGAAGTCGCCTTAATTATTTCTCGTTAAACCCGAGAGAGGAACTAGTTCTTGTATTTATTACTTGAAAGCTTGAATGGAAACGCTATATTTTTTCATTAACCATTCGTATTTAAAAAAATGTATCAATTCATTTAAGTAAATTAAATTATATAAACTAGAGCGAGTCATAAAGAGTTTCCATGATATTAATAACTCTTGCTTCCATTGCGGTACATATATATGTTCTTTTATTTATAATGAAAAGGCAGGCGAGTAAAACGGCCACCTGATGGTAAGTGGTTTCCACCGTTCATAGACATTGCCACTGTAAGAAATATTAAATAGTCCTTTCACCTTTAAGGCGCCGCCAACCGACGCCACTTGTAATTACACTGGCTCACTCGTTCTTCGAACCGGAACACAGCAAAACAGTGTATTGCTGTTTGGTAGTAAAATAACCGTTGATTTGGTGGTACCTACCCAGCCGGTCCAACAAATACCTACCATCAGTGAAGTGAACTGTTATAGCTTAAATAGGTTGAACTGTTTACCGAACTTAACATATGGTTCAATAGATGTTGCTAATACAATTTTTATCTTTTGTTTATTTATCGGAATATTTCACGTTGAATAAGTAAGCCGATGAAATAAAACAAATGAAATGCAACCCAGCAGACGTCAAATAAACGTCCAGCTAAAACCAATCAAAACCGTCGAATACAAATTAAATAATATCTAACTGGAATATGGACGGCTGCGAGATAAATCCGATGCGATGTTTGTGAAAAAATAACAGTCAAGTGGAAGTACGACTCGCGTGCCGAGTTTTCCCGTAATTTTATATGTATTACGTCGACACAGAATTAGCAATGAATTGTTTTTGAACTTATCATTTACTTGTTGCTTATCCCTTCGCGCCGAATCGTTGCTTAACGAAAAATTCTGACGGTTTCGTGGATCAGTGTTCGCGATTTATAATGAAAATATGTTTTAAACCCTTACATTTTATTACGCCCTGGTAAGCCTTTAATTTTTTTACTCATTTATAGTGCTTATTAGTTTATGTACTTTTCGTATCGTAATGCACACGACTACATGCAAATATAAATCAGTAATAGTGTTTTGAGAACTAACTTTTTATAAATCAACATTATTATTTAATGAAAATATTTAGTTTATTAATAATTCTGAATGAGCGTATCGAGACAAACGAAAACGAATGTAACTGTAGAATATCTAATTACATTTTGCACATGGAGATGTCTCTCAGGAAATACCAAAAATTTTCATCTCAAACGAAATGCACTGAGAACGGTTTGCAGCGACAACACATTCCACTTTATGAAATTAGTGTTGAACATTCGTATAAATTCACAAAGATATTTTAGTTATAAAGTTTAAGTAATTATATATAATACATATCATTTTCATAGAGACGGGTCTTCTGGTCCGAGCGTAAGGGCGGGCGCATACAAGAAGTTTTAGCCCGGGCCTCCCCGGCTCGCCAGCTAGCGCTGCTAGGAACTGCCATCGTCTAGTCGCTCTAGTATCTCGGAGCGTCCGGTCGGGTTATGACGTCGCGCCGACACCGCTCGTAGCCGTACTCGCACATAACACCACCACTCGTATTGTGATCTACTATATTTCAAACAACAATTGTTGCATTCTTGTTTTAAATTTTATTTTTTCTCGCCTGTTAAAAAAATGTTTATATATTTTATTTCAATTATCTAATGGAAATACTTTATTAATTAATATTTCTTATCGTTAAATGTTATGGCACTATAAAGACTTAATTTGATTAAACTTAAAAGTTATTGGTGTCGAAACATATTTCAAAGCGATCGGTCCGGAAACCGGTGTGTTTGCGGTCGCGGTAAAGAACTTCAACGTGAATTCGTCTAACGAATACACTGAAAACCTCTTAACTAGGAAGTGAATTCAACTCCACTCCGTATAAGGTGCTTGGAACTTGCGGGTCGTGGCCTCTCCCTGGATGAGTTGGAACGAAATAGTTTTTAATACACGAAGAAATTCGAACTTTATACGGTTCTAGTCATATCAGCGACTTTAAAACTTTTAGAAGTGACATTGTGTTTGATAATAGACAGTAAACAAATTAATTGGTGCTGTGCGCGTTGTGTCAACTTTAATATTTGTATACGATATTATATTCTGATAATCCAGTACATTTCGAATTGACGTCGTCGATAGTACCTAACTAATAAATAGGTACCAATAGTTTTATGTGAGTTTTTTCAACTTATCAAGATGCTCATTTTCGTTTCGTTTTCAGATCGTCGTCAAAGCGACGTGATAAGAAATGTCTATTGTCGCGCGGCATTGTTAAATATTCTATTTCCAACGGTTTCGTCAGTGCACTTTTATTTTACCTAAAGGGCTTCTCACTTGAAACTTACCGGCAACTTTAAAATCGTCTGGAATGCTCTTACAAATTTTTGCGTAGCTTCAGGATAGTTTTTTATTTTCAAATTCCTTAGTGAGTAGGTAATTATTGTACAATGAAAAAATATTTCAGTATGAACTTCAGGTTGAGATGTAGATGGAGATGGACAAACTGTAGAAACACACATATATACATACAAACTGTAGAATTGTATAAAGTAAATTAGCAAAGGGAATTATAATTTTTGATTTTGATTGACTCGTCACTAAAATGTACTATGAAATTCGTATTAATTAATTAAGTTCTAACACTAACTATAGAATTATGAAACCAAAATAGTACTATTTTAACGACACATTTATTCGTATGACACTATGCTGACGTGGATTATTTTTGTATACATATTCCATTGAATCAGTATCTATAATTAACACCTGCACATTGTAAAAGACTAGCATTCAAAATGTTATTACAAACACCAAAGCCGATGACAGTGGTCTATACTTAAAATTATAAATGTGAAAATAACTCTGTCTGCCTATCTGTCCAAACGTCCAATCAAAATTGATGACATTATTTGATGACATTATTCTATGAAGCAAACTTTAACTACAAGGAAGAACAAAGGCTACTTTTTTATCTAATACATGACATCCAATCCCCTAATCCAAGCGAAGCCGCGCGTGACAACTAGTATGAAATAAATGACACGTAGACGTAGTCTAATGTTTTGCGTTGCACTACTTTAGCTAATTTCGCTATTGTATTATATTCTTATCATAAAAACTGAGGAAGACATCCCGATAACTACTTTGCCTTTGCTATAAATAGTCTATCGATAACATTACCTTTGTTTAATATACCGATACTCTCGTTATTACTGTATACATATATGTCCATAAGTACCACACGTAAATATAATTTTAGATACAGGTACCTCCAACGTTATATACAGAATGTATATAATATTTATTAAACAATAATTCAACCCGATTTCATTCTGTCTGTAAACTATGTTTCGTAGCCTTTATAGTAACTGAGTTCCTTGCGGTCCTTCTCGGTATAATCTAAATTCAGAACCGGTGGGAACTTAAATTAAAATGAAAGGTATAAAACGATTAAAGATAATAAGATGAGCCTACTTTGTGTAGGTAAAGTATATGTATATTGTTTTGGTAAGGTCGTTGCTAGTTTTCCATTGTTTTTTTTTATTTGAAAATTTGTTTTATTGTGTAGGTACCTATATAATTAAATTTGTTCCGATCACTTTCTGTATCGCTAAACAATAATACTATATACTGTTGTGTTCCTAGCTGAGTATAATATTTTAGTTAGCAGAAACTGATTAAAATGTTTTATAATGAGATTAGGTTTTTACTTACCCCATAAGCTCTACTATTTCAAGTAAAAAAAAGAAGCGTTTTCGATTTCGATGAAACATTAGCTTGAGGTTACACAAGGAAATGTTTAGATCGATTTTAGTCTAATAAGCAATCTGTTTCAGAATCGGAGTGTCGGTAGAGATGGTGAAGTGAGCGCGGCGAGATGGTGCCGTGTGTGGTAGCGCTATTGCTTCTCGCCCGGGCCCTGCTGTTGCACGCTCTGGATATATGTAAGTCATTTATATTACACATATACTTTGATAACCAGCGTAGGCAGGCTGTTAGTCTGCCTGTTTTTCTTTATAGTATCAATACATTGACTGACAAAGGGACCCCATGTATGGTCTTCCGATTGATTTGGGCCTCGGCGACTATTCTCAAAGGAGACTGGCGAACTACTATTGCAACACAACCTATCACTAATTGGAGTCTACTAATGGACATAGGCCTCTCTCACGGCGCAGTTAAGCCTGTAGTTATACGCCTTCCGCACCCATTTGGGCTCCTCTAGCTTCTCCAGATCATCGGTGCATCTGTCTGGAGCTATACGTTCCGTTTGCCTCGGCTTTGAACTCGAACTCATCAGATCCAAAGGCATTTCAAATTTTCATTTCAATATGTTTGCATTGTAATCTGCGTTATTTGGTTATTGCGACAGTTTCTCTTTGTTACTTTTCCTTTAGTTTAATTTAATTGATAAAAAGTATTTACTCTATATCGTTTGCTGACATAAAAATAAATAATACAATTATGCTTAAAGTTTTATGTAGATAAATATTGTTCTTTTCTCTCAATTTGTATACGTCAATATCTTTGAAAAATACGTGAAACGTGGGGCGTTGTTGTAGCGCACTAAAGGTGAATAGATCGGTCGTCAAATATTTATTATTCTCACTGTTTAAAAAGTAGTACGTAATTAAATTCTTATTTTTTCCACTCGAAGTCGCGCTGATAAGTTAGTATAGTCATAAAATGATTAACAGAGAACATCGTTGAGATTGGTCGGAGATGAGCTCTTCAGTCATCAAATATCTTTTAATAAAAGGGAATTTCGTATGAATTTTTTTTTCCATTTTTAATATCACTATTTTTCCGTGAGATATAATCTATTCAAAAAGAGTTTTTCAACAATGTGAATTAATTTTCAATGTTCACTAGCTCCGGAAATTTTCTAGGGGACTGTCATTGTTATCTCTGTACCTACAAAGTAGAATTCGGTGAGCATATTTCGGTGACAGTTTCAGGTCTCAGTCAACGTCCGAATCTTACCAGCTGAAAGAAATCGGAATAATGAAAGAACTCAATCTTTCTTTTATCTATTATTAAAATTGAAATTCCTTTTTAACGAAACATTAACTACAGAACAATGGAAGCTTACTTATCGATTTTAATTATTTCGAGTAAATAGTTGTATTGTGTATTATCCTATATTGCATATCTTCTTTGAAATAGATTTGCATCTCGATTCCCGTTACACAACCACTTAGCCAGATTAACTGCCTATACAATGATTAATTCTTGTCGATAACCGTACACTATTAGGTCCTTGATTGGAACATGATACGTAACATATTGAACAATACGAGACAAAGAAATAAATAACAAATTAAGAAATATCCATCGGGAATGAGTGTCTGCCTACCATGTGACAAATAAATATATAAAACTTCTAATTGCCTTAACTGAAATTGGAAATGATTAATATTTATAGCCTCTAAACCTAGGTCGAAAATATTTAGTATTTACAGGCTATTATCCTATTCTAAATTCTGCTCATCTATCTTTCCATGTCAGTAGGTACATGGAGCGGTTATCTCTGAAATTATATTAATGAAAGTAATAATATTAAACGTATAAAATTTTAAATTCTTTTGTTTCGTAAAGACACAATGAAAATAATAACGTACTATTGTTTTATGATAGTTTAAATAGAAATAAAACCAATAACATATCAGAATTGTTCATTGAAATGTTCTTTTGCCTTTAGTGTATTCCATGTATAAATCCAATATAAACTTGATGAATATTATTCAGCTTATTGTATTTTTCGTTGTATGTGTGAGTTTAAGGTGTGTAAAAAATGTCTGTATAGTAGTAGTCGCCCGCGGCTTCATATTCACGTTATACGCATTGGACGTCAGTTGTTATGAAAAGCTATAAAAAATACAGACAGAGACAGACGGACAAATACTTTTGCGTATATATTATTAGTATTGATTGGATCAACTTCTAAAATTAACAAAAATTTTGAACAAAGAACGCATTGATGCGAAACTGTATCGTATTGGCGAGTTTCATCGGGTAAAACGAATATAAGAAATTATACAAAGGCATTTTAAAGCTTTTCAAGACAACCTTTAGGGCCAAATAACGACTATCGAGTATCGACTATGTAGGCAACGTGTACATAAAGACAAAATAAGTACAGTGATGTATGATGTTGAATGTCGCAAATTAATCATTACGAAATAGATGGGAAATCCATTAAATCGAACGATGATTTGAGCGTAAGACAGGTCGAGAGACGATACAGAGGGAAACATTGGCTTAGACATTTACTTGACAACGTATTTTAGCAACGAGAGGACACGGCACTCGATGTTGCTTTGACAGTTCGAAATTGTCATTTGATTGCTATTCAATTGATAATCCTAGCATTTCGTTTTATGGTGAAATAAAACATGAGTTTCTCGTATTATCTGAATACTGGATTTGAAATCGATTACATAGTTAACTGTCCAACTGCTGGGCAAATGCCTACTTAAATAAATAGTCAATGTTACTTGGTTGTAGGGCTTTGTGCAAGCCCCTCTGGGTAAGTACCACCCACTCAACAGTTATTCTACCGCCAAATAACAGTACTCAGTATTGTTGTGTTCCGGTCTGAAGGGTGAGTGAGCCAGTGTATCTACAGGCACAAGGGACATAACATCTTAGTTCCCAAGGTTGGTGGCACATTGACAATTTAAGGAATAGTTAATATTTCTTTCAGCGTCATTGTCTATGGGCGATGGTGACCACCTACCATCAGGTGGCCCATATGCTCGTCCGCCAACCTATACCATAAAAAAAACAGGCATTGCTAAATTGTTTACGTCACGCGGATATTCAAAAGTCTCGAACATAAATTCGAGGATGTATCGTCTTGTACTGATTAAGATGTAAAACATTTGAAGCGATTACGTAAGAAAAATTTAGAACCCGAAGAGTTAACGATTGTTTCATTAAACACATTATATGCAACACTAAACAGCTCTCATCGTTTGCATCTCGAAATGGTTGTGCAGTGACGACGGGACTTTATGTCTTATATATTTAAAGTAGGTTTGCCATCCGACCTTTTTTCTCAGGACTGATTAAAAAAGAGACCCGATTGTCTGAATAGTATGTTAAAGAAAATATATGGAACCAACTCGACTTCTACGTCCATATCGACGATAATGATTATAAAAAAAAACATACATACATAAATGATTGGAAGTTTTTTTTTTAATTACAGGCATTAGGGAAATAATGACTATTTAACGGCGTATTCAGGCGATAAGGAAGTTATTTTGTTTTGCCTAAAATACTAGTATCTATGAGTAAAGATGGTAACTTACTTTAATATGGGCATTTATACAACAAAAAGCAAAGAAAACTCACTACCTTTTTAAAAACAAGAAATAATTTCTTAGGACGGTTTTGCTTATTGAATAACGGGTGTTTAGATAGCTACTGATTCAACTCGAACAAAACGAACAATTGCTTAACTAATCCTTGTTCGACATAACATTTATCGATGAAGCCACACATGTTATGTCCGATGACATTAAACGTTTACGAGACGACACACTTCATACATCGCCGACGGTCTGGCGTGTGTATCGAGTAAAGAAATGAAGTTTCTTTAAATTAGTAATGGAAACCCTAATTGTAAGCCATCTCGGCGCCGTGATGGCGTAACTCATGGTAACGAAATTGCTACATCTCGTTTGCAAGTTTCGCTTCGCTATTCACACGGCTATCAATGCATAATGTTGCGGACGTCAGTGTCGGTGCCTTTAATGCTGTAGCTATACTTGCTAGTTGAGTTACGTTGGCTGGGCGATGGAGTTGTTTACCTGAGAATATATGTTTTTTCATTACGTGCTATCGGTGTTATGTATATACAAGCAGCTGTTTTGCAATTCGATTCGTATTCTAAGAATGTACTTCATTATATCTTATGTTTTATATGTGCCGGTAGAATATGAGGATTTAAAATCGTAGGTTCAAAACCGGCTTGAGTTTTAAAGTATTTAATATTTTATTATAAATGATTTTGTACCCAAAAAAAAGTGTTATGAAACGTGCATGTGCTGTGCGTAGCAATCAGCACTGTAGCAGCATGGTGGAATAAGCTCTAATAGGTCATTACGAGGAGAGTTCTTGTGATTTTAAATTTCAACTCATTTTAGTCGGTGCGTTAAAATGATTAATAATTTTATATTTTATTTTCATTTAAAAAAAGATATATTGCTTATTGGGCGTGGCGCTACAAAGTTCTAATAGCCTTTTTATGAAGTACTCGCGACCCGCTATGACTGTGCACGGTTATAATTACGGTTTTTAAATAAAAACATTACCCACGAGCCCACGATAATGTACGAATATTTTATATCGTCATATTTTTCGATGATGTTTGTGAATTTAGGAATGAATTTTCCCAAAGTGTTTAACTTGGAAGCGCCGAGGTTTGAGATATCCCCCGCAACGTCGGCTCGCTTTAACTATAACTTATTAGGACATAAGTAGGTATAGCTTAAAGCGATCTGGAAACAATCTATCAAATAGTGGAAGTTCTATGTTGATTTATAGTTTAGCCGTATATCCTTCAACTAACGAACTAACAAAACTTTCTAATAATATTCATTATATTATATACTGTTTTACTCCACAACGCACAAAGCTGTTAACATTCTCTGAATAAAATGAAAACATTTAATAATACATTTCGTTTTTTCGTTAATGAAAAAACATCGCTTGTTATGTACCTGCAATCTGACTTTATGAAAGTAATAAATATGAATAGTTAATCAGCTTAATTATATTTCTTTACTAATATAAACAAATGAAAAGTTTGTTTAAAATTAAAAATGTAACCGTCTTCACATTTTTCACGGCTCGGATAAGGCTAACTTATTCTACATTGGAGCTCCAATACGGTATGAGGATATACGTGTAAGATTTTCATTGAAAATAGATATATTGTCACGATGATTTCAATACATAAAATCAAATCAAGCTTACGAATATTTTGCGGTGCTTGTCTGAGTTTGAACAAGGTCAACTCGTTCAAACCATTTGGTTTTCCCGAAGAACCGTGGTCGGAACAGAAACGTTTAAATCGAGTCAATTTATAGACACAAAAAGGTATATAGATAGTACACGGAGCGAATTTAATAAAACATAACATCAAACACTTTGAGTAATTTCAATTACGTTGCGATCGGGTCTACCTGCCGGCTCATAAATTACCGAATGCTTAAGGTATTCAGTCTCTAGTCAGTGTCATGTAAGCCGGAGATAAACACAGGCGAAGGCAGCACAGTTTGCTGTAGCTTAATGGTCTGTCTATAGAGTAACAGGTGGAGGCATCTCGTCACAAACACGATCGCTGCTATTGCGATCTCGTTAACGTCTAAAGCCTCTGTTTACGATCGACGGACTCCTGTTACACGTCGGAGCGTATTATTTTGATGCATCAAGGATTATTAGCAGTCTGTGGCTGAATATGTATAACTAGTGAGGTCGGTGTGTGCCGCACAAACCGTACTGTCTACGGTACATTCCGTGAGCTTCTATCAAACACAAACCACCCTTTGATGATGTTCCATACAATTTGCGGATTGTTCTGCTATAGAATGTTCGAACAATTCTTGGATAATTTGATATATTGAAACGTATATCAACTTTAGCTACAAGGAATAGCATGTAGCATATTATAAATTAATAAACGAATTACTGATACTTTTGCTGATAAATTAGTTATTTAATTTTTTTATTGTACTTTGAAGTATATTTCTCTTCAGGTTTCGTATGATAGCAAGGAATTGATACTTTATAATATATAGTATTCATTATGTATTGTAACTTATAGTTATGTATACTATTTTACATAACGACGTTATGTCAATGTACTGATCTTAGTATGAACAGCAGAAATACTGAAGAGGTTTATAATAGAGTTTTATATATTATACTCGATTTTTTCTTCTTGCTATCATATCTTCATGTATAAAAAATATGTGGTTACGTTTGAAAAATACAAAAAAAATGCCATTCGTTCCTGGATCATATATTCATCGACCAACTCATTCCGTCATTTAATGTCATGTAATATAAAAGGAAAATGTATTTTGATATTTATATATTTTTTTAATTGGGAAATATTCATATAACCATATGAACATGCATATAGGTACCTAATAACACTACCGTGTATGTTAATGTTGTACTTTTATTAATGAGAACGTCCTCTTTGTTCGCTTAAGCTTAAAAACAGGAAATGAATCACATGATAATAATACTATGTGCTAGCTTTATACAGGTGTTTAAAAACATCCAAATGAAAGTCGGATCCCTCTGTCTGTTTAAGTCAACATGAAAAAAGGCCCTTGAACGTTTGGCCCCTTCATCTCCGTTGATTAATAATACGATCTGCTCCTATACTATAAATGTTACTATTTCACGATCAAAACACGGAACCGAATTTAACTTAAAATCAACCCTAAGAACGAAAGTGAAACCGCAGGCGAAATTTATAATATTATATAAATGCCAGTACAGTTTGTGAGATTTGATGATGATTGTGGTTACCGTAATGTTCCTTATGTCGTAGCGTAAAGTTATATCGTCAATATTCGTCTTTAATTTGCTGATTGTAAATATGCAAAAAGAATTATTCAAACGCAGTAGTTCCTCAGTGTGTTCAGCCGTGGTAGCTTGGACGAGATATTATTAAAATCGAAAACATCTCCTACGAGAGCTCTTGTTTAATTTGCGATTCTAGGGCAAGCGTACGTCACATTATTGAACGTGTTGAATCATAATATAAATCATAAAGAACACGGAATCACACTTCAGGTCCGAATTCTGAGATTTCATATAGATGTTACTCTTTCGTGTATTCTATTTTCGACCGATCGAAACATATTTATTTTATTAAATTTAATATAAACTAAATGTCGACTGTTGTCTCGTAGCTGACGCTAATGGTTTACGTCAATGGCTGTTTCCATAAATACCACCTTAAGGCTAACCTTTGTATATTTATTATTTATAAAATGAAAATCACAATTCCTCTTGCACCTGAATAATTAATATACTTAAATCTAAAGTGTATTCATTGCTTAGTAGTGTTAATTGTTAATAAAATTGCAACGACGATCCTACTCCGCCAACAGTAATTGATCGGGTGTTTATAAATAGAGCAAATAGATCAGTAGTTTCCACTTCCAGAGTGGCTTTCGATCTAAACACGATAGCATGAGTTTAGCCCGCAACTGTTATCCTAATAATAAGGATCAAGGAATCAGGTCGGACGTATATAATAATGTATGTCAGATGCTATGTATATTATTTGTGCCAGAAATATTTTATAATCATATCAAAGGTTCTTTCGGCAACATCCCAAATTATGTGTTTTCGTTCAAAACATACATGTCACCTCAAGTTCTTAACACGAATTGAACACACACGTATATTTAACGACTAGCTTGGACTTGAATACGTAATAATCGGTTAAGACCAACGTCTCTATATAGTAAGTTGATACTCAACAATAATTCGAAGCTAGTAAACTAAAAAAGACATAACAATCGATATGTAAGCGTAGCAACGCATTGCCAATATGTTTGAATAAACATTGGTGACAGTTTATCATTATTGTTGGTAAATCTTGACAGATCAAGGTCACTTCACCCAGCACATGTGACCACAATATTAACTGATGAAGTGCATCTTCGAATCTTTCAGCAGACGACGACGGGATAGAAATCGGGCGCAGTTAACTAACTAAAACTTTTCGTGGTCTCCGAACGCTGATATAGTTATCTATTAAGCAGAGTTCGATCTCGAGCTTATGATCTGCACCAAAACATGCCAATAGACCATCGATGCAGTTGGCTGTCGCTTAAATATAAAACTAGCGGTTGACCCCGCTTGTTTAACGTTCACCGTAAATAAAATACTAGAACACGCCATGCATAGCCCCGCTAGTGCAACAAACGTACATTATCATTTATATTATTAGTAAGACTAGTTCTTGTTCTTACCCTCGGCTTCGTTCACCGTCAAATAAAGCAGAGGTAGTGCTCATCGTGACGTGATCAACGATTTAATATAATATATATTTTGCTAACGATAATGAAACTGGATGCAAGCGGTTAGTTAATTAATTTTCTTTATCCGCCCATACTATCCTTATTCCCCGGTGTACTAGACATCTTTCGTCGGAAGCTAAAGCACTAAGTCATGTTTAATACCGCTAAAGGCGCTCCGTCATTTCTACTTTTTATCCTTTGAGCAGGGAATAGAATAGGATCGGTCACAGTTAATCGTTGCAGATTTTATTTCATTAGAGCGATAATAATATTCAGTTCTTATTTTTGAAAATAGTATATAAAAATTAAAATCGTAACGTATTTTATTTCATTTGTTTAATTTTGAATGCGTCTTTATAAACAATGAATTTTTGTCTACCAATTTATTATTGTAATAAAATATTTCCTACCTACTCTTTTGAGTTATTAATATGAATGAATATCATCTCGTTGTAGCGGAACATCAATATTTTTTGTTGTATTTGCGGAAATTTGGACCTTAGAAGAAATTATGAAAAACCGTTTCAACATTTATTATAAGATGTAGCGTCTCTTTTCTTAAAAGGAAAATCATTGGCAATTATGACGTAAATGTATTGCTTCAATACAAATTAAAAGAATCTAATTTAGATTCCGGTTTAGCAATTGATGCAAAATCGAAATGAAACCTTTCCAATAGGTCACTTAATTATTACACCGCATCGAGAAAAATCATTTCAATTCGATACTTTGATCTATCTTAACATTAATTTATTTGGCTTCTATTATCAAGACACTCTAATTACGAGCGTAGTACATATAAATTGAAAAAGATGATTAGAGAATAGCATGCTTGAATGCGTATATCATATGGGCTTGATACTCTTCCATAAAGAGCAATTGTGAATCAATTGCTTGACGGTATGTGTTCAAAGACTATTATAGACAAACTTCGCAATGCCGCTGAGCTGACATTCGAGATTTGGAATTGTCCTTTGTGCCTGTAATTACACTAGATGGTTGTTTGACGGTAGATCACTGTTAAGCGAGTGCTTATTCCCCTGCGCCTGAAACTTTGCCGGTATCTGTTCGCTCGCTATCAGTGAAATATGGTTGAATACGATACTTTAAATCACTAGTATTCGATTGCATTTATTTCCGTTTGCCTCCGTTTTTTTTTTTATTTTATTATCTCGTCCGTTCTTGCGGCTAGATCACGATCCATTCAATGGCTTGTCACCGGTTCCAATTTCTTTGTTGAGATTGAAATTTTTTTAGAACTTTATGTGCGGTAGATGAAAACTATCAAATTCATGTATTTCAATTTGTATAGTATTGAATTATAACACTGAATAGATCATAGGCGTGCATATTTAATAGACCACATGAGAGCCAAGATGATTCAGTGGAGACAGAATATTGGATTTAAGACCGAGGAATAAGCGTTAAAGACTGCTTGTGTGCCATCAACCTGTATTGAAACCGAGTGTGAAATAAGCTCCGATCTTCTCGATGAACTTAGGCAACAGCTAAACATTTTCTTGTTGTAGCTTACTCAGGAAAAATGATATAATATTTTTAAATTTAAAATTTTGAATCGCCTGCTTTGTTAACAGCATTGCCAGATCACTGTAACACTATAGTTATAATAGAAAGTTCGAAGCGGTATCGCGAGAAACAGGCTTCTGATTAAGGCACTAAGACATTAGGACTATGAGTGTTCATTAGACCTGAATATGAACACCACAGCAGTTAGGCGGCCCTGGTAAAACGCCGTATCGAAACAATACACGCCAAAATGTAGCACTTAAATCATATTATACATAATTAGCTAAAAAACGTATTAGTTGATGCAGTGTTAAAATTAATGATTGAATCAATTCTCGTGCTTAAATAATTATAAGTCATCTGCTTAAAAAGCTTCGGACGTTTAATTTTAACTTATGCGATTAATACGGATTTCAGTTATATTTTCACGTTCGGATAAACTGTGTCGAAATGTATTAACCTCACATATATCATAATCAATGTTTATAAGATCATATGCCACGATGTTCCAAGAAGCATATTATTGGCTCTATCGTTCAATTATTAATCAGTTATCGTGGTTGAAATTAAAACTTTAATATTGATATATAATCTGTTACGTATTTGCAAAATTTCTTATCAAATGTACCATAGCTTAGCTGTGGGGATTGTGTAGGTTGTGTTAACACTATCGCCCGAGCGAGTGCCGAGCGAAGATAATTTGAATATGTGACATTAGTATATTGAGGCTCGTTAGAGATACCCGTGTAGCAGTTTAACGAGATATTTTTAAGGAGAAAAATACGTAGAAATATTTAGTAGTTTCATGCATCATCAAATACGAGACGACGTTTTAGATACACACATAACTAACTCGAGTTTATTTTAGTTATTTAAATATACGAATAATCGCTACCGGCTCACGCCCCAGCGGCGCTTACACGCAAAATCGATCGTAAATAAAAACAACAAGTCGGCCTGCCTGCCGCCTGTGACGTCACTCTAACCACGAAATATTAACTGTTTAAATTTTACAACATTAAGCTGACAAGGGCCGCGTGTTTTATATATCTTGCTGATTATTATGTAACACGGAATTTGTTTCATTTACTATTCGGAAACATTATTTTATAAATGCTTCTACTCGATCATGTAACCTTTATGCTAATTCAGGGTAACCTACCACTTCGCCGTCTTTTGTTGAAAGGGCTTTGTGTATGCTCGTCTGGATCAAATATTCTAAGACCAAACACCAATACTTAGTACTGTTGTGTTCCGGTTTTAAAGGCTAAGTGAGTCAGTACAGGCACAAGGGACGCAGCATGTTAGTCCTGAGATAAGCAAAAGAGGATAGTTATTATTTCTTACACTGCCTGTGTCTATGGGTAATGGTTATCACTTACCATCAGGTAACCATTTGCCAGTCTACATAAGAATAAAAAATAACAACTACTTTACAAAGTCTATTTAAATTTATAAAAGTAGGACAGATTTTTCCGTGTGGTGCACTCTGTACAATTATTCAGAATAACATAAAACGTAAGCAAGTATAAAATTTCCCGTACGAAAAGAAATAATTCATATTCAGTCAAAGGTAACTGTAAAAGATCGTATGACATATGTTTTCAATAATAATAAATAATGAAGGATGCGATGCATGTTGACTTATCAACAAAGTATTTGAACGTGGTTCGTAGAGTTGCGCACTGCTAATGGGAAACCTTTCATGTTGAGGCTCTCAATGCAGATGATTTGACGTTTATTTCCATATCATACTTAATAAGCTGTCTTGTTTGCTAGAGCACTATTAAAAACAATATTCTATTTAAATTTCGAATTAATTTTGCTATACATTACTTTGTATATATGTGTGAGTATCTTCATGAATGCATGAACAGATTTGGATGTGGGTTATAATCCTTACATCATCCCGAAGGATACTGGCTGTTAGGTAAGAAATTGTTTTACCGTATAAAGTTATCGTCAATCGTTAGGCCTAATATAATCGATATCGATGTCCTACCTGGCCAAGCTGCCAAGGCGGTAACTTAATAATATGTGACATAGGTAATTAGAAAGCCGACCTGCGGCTGGGTTCCATTAGTGACCTAATGAAGTTTGTTAGTCTCTGGTGGGAACAGGATATTATGATCGTGTATTATGAGAGGAGATAACTCCTGTCGTCGCGAGCTTGAAATCCATGAATGCGAGCTAACGATACGATTTATTCACCGGACAAGTTACGGCCAGCGAGCTCCAATGACTTCTCTACCCAACCACATGTGTTTTATCTTTCAAACCTTTATTATTTGTATAGCTCAATCATAGCGGGTACTTTATCGAGGACATTGAAAATTGTGTTATATTTGGTAAATCTAAAATCTCGATGTTGGACTAAGGCGTCAAAATTTAATGCGACGCAGTAAGTTTTCACATTGTTCCCTTTCACGACCGAAAACGAAATTAATTAAGAGCTCGAATTGTGCACGTCAAAATTTTGCGGTGGCCCACACAGTTCACACACACACACAAGTCAATGTTAAACGTCTTCGTTGAATAATCGCGTTGACAACTGGACCAACTCAAGATAAGGAATGATAGTATGGGTATGTGAATACACTAATTTGCAAAGGATTTGCTTCGAAGGCAGATAGGTCATTGAACCATTGATTTGGTGCAATACAATTTTTTCATTATTATCTATAGATTGAATGGACTCGCCTCCTAGGCCACGAAGCTTTCACTTTAAACCTGAACGAGATTGATTTAATTCTGACCACTGATCACTAAAAGTTTCCATGGTCATAATTTTAAATTGAATTTAATTAAAGTGGATTATTCTATAATCAACGATTTCGTCAGTCAGCTTTTAAGATTAGGAAAGATAGATTGACGTGTCTTAAATTATTAAAGTGTCAAATTTAACAGATAATTAATTATTTATTCGGAGAAGAACCTTTAAAGTACCTTCATAGACATTGTGTCCAAATCATAACAACAATTTAATTCTTATATTACTTACTTGATTAGTAGGTACGCAAAATATTCCAATCGTCCTGAGTGATCGATATAATGTTAACTATATAGGAACAAGTTGACGCCGCCGACATTACAATTTAGTGATTATTATTAATAGTTGACGAAGTTTTCATCGTGGATGTTCGCCGTTCGCTGAAATACTTAAATACTTGTGGTGACACGAACCCTCATCTCCGACGGGCACTCGCAGAACCCGCCGAGCTTCACGAGCTGGCACAGATTATCACTCGTAGCGATAGATATTGTATACAGTACGTAGAATCATATTGACATGCAAATAATAATTATTATTTTATCATAATTGTAGTTGCCGTTCGTCTGGCTTATTTCCAATTCAAATTATAATTTCCAAACCAATCATAATGTTTTTATAAGCGTAATCTAATCGTAATTGTATTTTAAATCAATTAATTTATGTCTTGTATTGTTACATCAAGCAGTAACCAC
Source organism: Vanessa cardui (assembly GCF_905220365.1). Taxonomy (NCBI): domain Eukaryota; kingdom Metazoa; phylum Arthropoda; class Insecta; order Lepidoptera; family Nymphalidae; genus Vanessa; species Vanessa cardui. Next base: position 862,490 of record NC_061154.1, on the reverse strand, counting down.
TAAGTATTCAATCTATATGTATATTATAAAGTAACTGTGCCCGCGAACTTGTACGCTTTTGAATTTAACAAAAAAATATCTTTTTGTAGCCTAAATTACTTTTTATTATATCAGTTATTTGTCGGTGAAAGTCCCGTCAAAATAGGTCCACCCAAACCAGAGATTAACCGAAACAAACAGACAGACTGACAAAAATTAAAAAATATATATATATATATTGTGTATGTGCCGTGAATACATACATATGCATTGAGTAAAAAAGGGCTATTTTGGGCTATTTTAATATTACCAACAGACACTCCAATTTTATTATATGTATGTGAAAGATATATTAAAGAGCAGTAAATTAAATGTGAATATAAAGTCCCGTTTCGCTATGAAACAGTTTTTACCTTAGCGAGGGAAGTAAAATCAGCACCTTAATGTATGACACAACACCCCCGTTCCCGCTCCACTGCTCAGCGCCGTGTTCGTCCTGCTAGTCGTCACTTCGGTTCCGATAACATCTCCGTTATGAATACACGATGCACAATTTCTTCGGTATGATTCGATCGCCTACAGAGATCAAGTTGATTTCACTTAGTAATATATCTCTAACGGTAATTGATATTTAGCTATGCATACATTATAGTCAATGTTTAAGAAGTCACAACTGATTCCTTGGGAAATAAATGAAGTCCTTTACAAGGAAACAACATAACAAACTCATCGATGTAATTAAGTTAAGCGAAAGAATAGACTAAAATTCACTCGACCGACAAAATGCCTCTCCGGCTAAAATGCAGTGTATATTTTTGCACGCGAAGTTGGTAGATTTTAATTCAAGATCACGGGTTCAAACGGGCATATGACGAAGGCATAGTATGTTTTTATAGCTAATTTCGTGCTCGGAGTATATAGGGTGATTTCCTGCCACGTGTATGGTGCGTGTCACATCTTGAATCAGCTTAGAGGCATACGCCTCAGGCATCCCATAGGAGAGGTATTCGTGAAGCTGTTTGACTTTTACGAAGATTTGTCATCGCGCACAGTGAGAGTCATTCTACCACCAAAAGCTGATTCTACCAGTGTTATTACAGGTAACAAACGCCCATGGTCGACAGCACATTGACAATGGAAGGGATGGCTAATGCGTATTATTATAACAATATCAATATGTACTCGAAATGTGATCACCACTTATCTTTGAGTCATTTAATCATTAGCCTTACATAGGTATACTAGCTGTGCTCGCGACCTCGTACGCGTTTGTATATAACAAAAAAAATATATTGAAGCCTAAGTTACTCCTTATTATATCAGTTATCTGCCAGTGAAAGTCCCGTCAAATTCCAGAGATTAGCCGGAACTAACAGACGGACAGACATACAAACATAAATTGTAAAAAATGTTATTTTGGTATATATACTGTGTGTACATACATATGCATTCAGTAAAAAGGGTTACTTTAATATGACAAACAAACACTCCAATTTTATTATATATAGACAAATGCTACAATTAAACACTTAGTACAAGTACTTTTGAATCATGCCAATACAAGTTTGATTTAAATAATCTACCGGCTCATAATATATATTTTGCTGAAAAGAACCGAAACTAAGTAATTGCTCTTTTTCCAACAATTAAATTACATACGCTCGTCAAGCAGGCCATGTTTTTAATATTGCATATTCCTGTCGTAATTATTATGAAAGCGTTCAGAGAGAAATAATGAACGATCACTCAGCGTTTGTCTCTATCAGAGAGCCTTTAACCTCCGGCCCTGAGGGGGTTGTTCATTTGCATAGTTCATCAAGTGGTTACTTTTTGTCATATTGAGTTTAATCCTAAATTAAAATAATTTCTATTACTTGATATAATTATATAGACAATCGTATATTAATTATTACTTTAATTTTTTTTTTTATGTACGTATATTATTGGGTAAATATTTTATTCCGAAATAAAATATTAGTGTGGAAGAAACGTTAGTGATATTGTTTAATCTTGCATATTTTTAAAAGTCGATTCTTTGCAATTTGTTCCATTGACTACTTGTTAAGTTTTCTAGGAGAATAGGAAATGTAGAGTCAACATGTGCTTACCCACAGTGAACAATAACGCGTAGATGGCTTTTCTTTGAGATTTCCTGCCGTGGTCGAAATTCGGTCAATTTTATTATTAAATCATAGGTAGCTTATGTTCTGTAGCTCCTAGATTCGATATCAATGTTCTTAATTATGTTTGTAACTTAACTATGACGATATAAGTACTGGCCCGGTTTTGTAACCGTGATCCATGGATAGGATCTACGAGGCTATTTTCGGCCATTTTTTACTCGTGAATTTGGTATATTCATGACTCTTGGAAAATTCATAATATTTGTCTAACATGCCCTAGGAGATATTTAAGAAAGGAATTCCTCAAGTATTCAACGTACATACACATCGCGTATCAAAAAGAAACAACAGGAAACATTCGTTGAGAAGGCGCGGTAAGACAAAAGACTCGTCGGGCCCTGAAAACAATTCATTGGACGTCTAGATCCCTTCAGGGGTTAGTCTTAAGAGATGGTCTCTTCACTTTAAGCTCGTCACAAACTAGGCACGCTGTTTCTACCCACCTGAGAACGGCTCCAACGACACCATATATATATCGATATTTTTATGATGGATCGGATTGCATTACATTCCTTAGAGAATATTCTCATCTATCATCAATGGTTCCATATAAGCCTCGACGGAATTTTTTTTTGAAAAATGACAATGTAAATAAATTAGCTTCGATTTTAATTTTATGTGTTAAAATATAATTTCGGTGAATTTAGTTAGTTACCGTGAAATAAGATAATTTGTCATCAAGAAGAAAATCCATTTGGTACCTTCAGATATTGAGACAATTAATTTCTATATTTATAACAATTATACATTATAAAAAAAAATAAAAATAATAGGTCTTTTTTATAAAGTCTGTTGCCAATATCTGTCTTGTTTTATCAGCATATAATCATTACATAGTATAAAACAAAGTCGCTTACCGCTGTCTGTCCCTATGTAAGCTTAGATCTTTAAAATTACACAACGGATTTTGATGAGCTTTTTTAATAGATAGATTGATTCAAGAGGAATAATATAGTAGAGAATGACTGAAAAACTGCAAACATTGAGCAGTATATTTAGTATCAGCATTGCAAACGTGCGAAGCCGGGGCGGGTCGCTAGTATAAGATTATTTTAAACTTTAATGAATCATCTGTTTACACCTTACATTAGTTTTTCATTACTGCATTCAGTATTAAAATCATAAATGAATGTTCTGCGGCGAGGCATTCAGATCGCGAGTCACGTTTCTAGCTTCGTGTAAGGTTTGAGCTTACCTTAACAGTGCGTAACGTACTCAGGCCATCTCTTCACTTTTATGCTCCGAGATCACGACGCGAAACAATGGCCCTTTCTAATGACACAGCAAACATACGATGCTCTTTAACACTGTCGCTTTGTGCGGATTTCGTTACTGTTATCTCTAAATATAAGAGGATCGTAGGTCATGTCTGTGCATCCCTGTATACTCGTTTGTTCAAATATTTGTATATACACAAATAACAGGTTTATGTTTGCGATATAACTGAACTAACGGCACGGTCGAAATCCGGTTTTACAGATTATGTGGGTGACTAAAAACTTTCAAAATTCAATTTCAGAAGTCAAAATAATAACTTATAAAAACAACGAATAAATCAATTAAGATATACGATAACCTTCAGTTAGTTTTGAGAATAAAAAACATCGGGTTTAGTAGAAACGCACATATGTATTATATAGGAATATAATTCGATAACGATAGTTATTTATTAAAATGGAATTAAACCAAATAATTACAACGGTTGTCCTTGCCGGTGTTCATAACTAATTCAAGTAATCGACTGGAACATAATGATATCGTGCCCCAATATGCCACAATAGAATAAAATGTTATAAAAAACTCATAAATCATAGTTTGCCAACAAGTTGATAGTTACACACAGAAACAATTTAGCAGTGTCATCTTTTGCAGTGTTTGTTTATTATATGAGTCGTATGAAATTGTTTTTAGTTTTAAGATTTTGTTTTTTAAATGTTGAAAAAGAGTAACCACTGACTTTCATGCCGGTTCTTCTCGGTAGAGACTACATTCGAAACGGTTGTAGCTTCACTTAATTTAGTTGTTAAATGACGATTCAAAAGTGCTTGTATAAGCCTACTTGATTACAGTATATGATTTGATTCGACTGCTTGTAAATTTTTTTTAACGAACAAAGATAGTCACTACATAGTATAAAACAAAGTCCCTTCTCGCTGTCTCTGTCCCTTTGTATGCTTAGATTTTTAAAACTACGCAATGGATTTTCATGTGTTTTATAATACAGAGAAATGATTTAAGAGAAAAGTTTATATGTCTACATAATATAGAAGATAAACATTAATAATTTTGTGTGATGTGATGTCGTAAATAAACAATTTTTTTGCGTTTTTTTTTTACAAACAGATCAAAATAATATACTACTGTAATGTACTACTTAAAAATTTCTACAAAAAAGTCCGCGGTGGTATTATGTCTGTCTCTTAGGGATAACCCACAATAACCATTTTTTATTCTTTACTTTTTATGAGAAATAATGGCTTATTTTCGCAGCGATTTTAAGCAATACGGCATTAATCTTTATTCGATAAAGTACCTAAAATACATTATGCATTTCATATATATATATATATCTTTATAGTATGTACTTTGAAATGCAGGATTAGAGTAGTCTGTATAGTCTAATGACAAAAGAAACCGGTGAACGTGGTAAATATAAAGATAATATGTAGTATAATTAATATGACTATAGCACCCATGCGAAGCCGCCTTGTTTTTTATAGTATATTAAAAATATTTTTCCACTAACATTTGATATGTTTTTAAAACAAAACATACATGGCTTTCGGGAAATATTCATGTAAAATTTCTCTGCTATAAATACTTCATTTTATGAAGTTTTCGAAAATTCTTGCCTCGAGAATTCCTTCAAATACGGAAGATGAAATAAACGCTTTCTGCCAACTAAAAAGTTGTTGGTAGTTCGAGATAATCCGACTTAACGAACGACGCATCTGACGTTTCGGTATGATTTTAAATGAAATAATCAAAAACAATACGAATATTATACATACATAATAGTTTGATATCTCATAAGGGATGAAAGCTAACTTTGTTTGAGTTCCGACTTACTTTCAAACTTCTTTAGTTAGGACTCGACCGAACTTTATAAAGAATGCCAGTTAGGTCACTTTTTATCTCGTTTCATTAGATTTCAGTTCTCATGACCTCATTTGAATTTAATTGCGAGTCTTTTTATTCTTCTGGAGTTGTCCGGACTTTGAGGGCCGCTGCTGACGTGTCGAATTACGTGGATGTTTTTTAATATTATATTGGGAAATTGGAAATTTGCAGGTAAAATACTTCTCAACTGTTGATACAAACATGATCAATCTACCAATGATTTAGACGTTTGTACACAAGTCCCAGGTTACCACTGTGGCTTAGTCCTGGTAAAATAATAACAGAAAGATTGAATTTCATTTATAGGTCTAATAAATCATCACTATCATCATTACGCTCTCATCTTTAAAATTGTGCTACGGTTTTGATGTTGTTTCTTTTAATACATAGAATGGCTCGAGAGGAAGGTTGTCGTATATAGTACGTAGATAATGTAATAAATTAACACTGATCATTTTAGAAGTTTCTAATGTGATGTCATTGTATTTCATAAGGGCGAAGCCGAGTCGGGTTGCTAGTAAAATATACAATACGAATTCCATATTTGAAAAGATGATTGTCAAATTAACGATAGGAAACGTTATAACAACTCTTTTATTCACCGATAAAATAACATGAATCAATTTTTCCAATTACTTCAAGTAGTTTTAGAATCTCATCAGAATGTTGCAAATAATTAACGAATGCCTTACAAAGGCGCAATAACAAATATAGAAACCGAGTTGAAAGCCTAGGCTGTTGACGCTGTTGCTACTTTCAATGCAAATTGAGCCAGAACCTGTATAAAATTCCTGACTTAAAGTACTACCGTTTGCGATATCGTGGCCTTGTATTCTAAGCCTTTACAAAAATGAATCGGTTTTAATTATGCGCCAAGAAAAAAATATCGAGACGCGATGACCTAATGAATGGAACGAGGTGATCTTAATTGAAGTTTTCGCTTACAAATCAGTGGTATTAATGTTCCAAATTTAATGATTAATAAATGAAAACATCATCATTCTTTCATTATATTATAGATATGTATATCTAGTAAGTCTTTAGTAGTTAGGGCATTATATTTATAAAAGTACGGATTATCATATTCCTTATCATAGAAACTATAAGTTCAATATCACAGTCTCATTGGCATATTTAGAGGCAAAAATAATGCCTGCCTGATTGAATGACGATGAATCGCCATCGATCATTCATTACAATTGAGTCTTCAAGCGCCTACGAATAATTTTATCTCAAGAGCAATTAATGCGACATACTCGCGGCACGAGTCGGATTCATTTGCAAGAATATTCTTATCAATCTGTGATTATAAAAATATAATGTGAGTGATAACCTATTAAACAATTATATCAGACCTACGTTATAAATGCGAAAGTAACTCTATCTGCCTATCTGTTACCTCATCACGGCTAAACCACTGAACCGATCGTAATGAAGTATGACGTAGAGGTGCCCTGGGACCTGGATAAGGACATAGGAATATAAATTACGAGTTTTACGGGGAAAAAAAATTGACACCCGTGGAGCCGCGGGGAAAAGTCAGTTCGATGTAATGTTCCAATTTTTTTTTTAAATATATTTTCTACTAAAAAGACTTTTATGAAGATTTTAGAGAATTATTAATTGTAATCTATTAAAATTACTTATTTGTAATCTATTGATATACTGGAGTTTAATGTTCCTTCTATAAACGAGAGATATTCAACTCGGCAGGTAATCGCTTGACGTGTACAACCGCGGATGCGACACTATATGTATTCTGCATCTGCAAAACGTCCGATGCGATGTTAGCGAAATCTTTTATACGTGAACATAAGTTTTTATATTCTATCGGGATTAAGTTCAAGATTAATCATCTAATTGATATGAACTTTCATATCGTTACAGATTATAGTTTCAGAATTGATCTCAGCATTACAAGCTATAAACACACATTACAAATGTATTATGGTTTGCATATTTTTAAAACATAGTTCACGTCTAGTCAGTCAGAGATAAAAATCGTCAGTTCGTACACTTTCGAAGCGAACTCTGCCAAAACTATAACAGATACGCGAATATTTTGTTCGTAAGATTTGTAGATCATCGAAATGTCTTCGAGAAATCTTCGTGTCCTACAAATGAAACTTGAAGTTTACATTTGCTATGTGTAATTTTAAGGATATTACAAATTTAACATACGAGCATGCATTATTTTAGCAATATTATAGACGGATCGCTAACTTTACTCGATAATATAATTCTTAATTTTTTTTAAATATTGCTTCTGTAATAATGTGCCGTTCACTCTGCTGCTATAACTGATGTATACCTAAAAATTTGTTTAAATGTCTACTTATGTCGTCCCCATTAAACTGTTATACTTAAGCAGATAAATAAATATACATTTGAATGATTAGATAACAAGAGGCATTGAAGATGTAATACATTTTTTCGTTAAAATTCCTTTTAGTACTGGCTGAAATATATGATACACTCACTCGCCACTTTAAATAATGAATAATAATACTTTATCTACATACTAGCGAGACGGCCATGCTTCACACGGTGAAATTTATGCGTTACAAGTATACCCTTCACCCCTACAGCATTCGAGTTTTTTTTAAGATTGCTTCAAGTGATTTTTGATGCTTTAACCTTAACAAACAAACACAAACTTTGCCTCTTTTTAATACTAGTATGGATAAACAAGTATATTTCATACTCGAATAAGGTTCTTTGAAAGTCTTGCAATTTTGAAAATTTGTTTTGCGATATTCGCTGTCCACTAGTAACCAGTTGATCCCGCTGACTTTCTGTTGATTTCGCCGGTTCTTCTCGGGTCTGAGGTGTTAAATTCCGAACCGGTGGTAGATTTTTGACTATCAATAAGAAAGTGTAAACACTTCTATTTTCAGTAAAGATTTTGGACTTTTTTGACTTTTGATCTTACGAATTTCTTCTGACTTCGGGCTGTTCGATTAAAACATTGTTAACATTTACGTCAATCGACGTGTCTGCAAATGTTAACAGTTAACAACGGAAAGCCTTAAAAAGTCTAAAAAGTGTACGATTCCTTCTGAAAAGGTTACGACGTTATTTAAACTGTAGGTTGTTTGTGTGGTTTCGTTTTGTACAGTTCAGAGCAATACAATAAAAATACTTCTTGACTTATTAATTCAGCTATTATAAAGACATTTTTAGTGCTTTGACTAAAATAACACCACGCACCACTGAATTTTCATGTGTTTCTAATTCATCTCGAGCTCTGCGGTGAAGAAAAACAACGTGAGGAAACCTGCATGTGCCCAATTTCATCGAATTACTGCCACATGTGAATCCACTGACTCACATTGGAGCGTGGTAGAATATACTCCAAACCTTCGCCTCAAAGGGAGAGGAGTCCTTAGACCAGCAATGGGAAATTTACAGGTTCTTGTTGTTGCTGAATGAAATAAATGAATGATTTCAACAAGTGGAACAATAACAGTGTACCTGGATATGTCGTTAACTTCGCAATGTTGGCTGGCAGTTGCAATAATTCGGAGTTTGTTTGCTGTACGTACGAATTCAATTGAAATAGAATATTATTTATAATGAAATATCTTCCTTTCGTCTCGAGATGTAGTTATGATCTTGTCACAGACACTCTTATATTATACGAATGTTATCTTACGAGTATGTGAGGTATTTTAAACGCGTCTCTTTTGAACGAGATATTTTCTCTTGAGCAATTCGAAACAAGTATTTTTTTGTAAAAGAATCTTTTAACGTTTATGAGCATGCTAGTTGAGATATCCTAATCGAGTTAACTCGGTTATCTAGAGTTATTTGGTTTAATCTTGTCTGTTTGTGTCTTACATTCATCTCGTATTCTGGTGTGAAATAAAACAAATGAAATACTATGAAATGATGAAAAACAAACAAGGGATAAATAGGTACTCGTACAGTTAAAGGAGAATGGTATTGATATGGAATGGTATGGAATTGATACCGTAATCATCAGACTGATGATAGATGAAAATAAATCAATAAAAATATATAATCACAGAATACAGACTGATGTCTTTAGTGTCTCACTCCTGGACCAGGCCTCCCGTCTTGAAGTTCGTTCCTGAAGTTTGGAGCGTAATGGTACACGACCGCGTTTGAACCTACAATCTTTAAATATAATTTTGCGTGTTCTCATGTGAAGAATACGTGGCCTTTATAAATGGACCTACACTTTCAATATCAGCACCAACTTGTTACCTTATTTTGATGTTTAAGTAAATGATTCTAAGTACCAAATTCGGTTACCGCTTAGTTAAATTTCGTAAATTTATATGTTTGAATAGTTACACGCATTCTTATTCCATACCGTATACAAATATAAACATCCAGATGCAATACTCTTCTAATTATGAGAAATAATTGAATGTAGATAAAAATAAACAAAAGCCGCATACGCATACTTATTTATTTATTTTATTCTGCTAGAGTGTCGTTCATACATACCTTGAATGTATCCAATACCCATTCAGTTTTTTTTTAAATAAAAACAACTCTGTACATTAGGTTGGTTGTCCTCTAAAAACGAAGCGACGAGCGCTATGTGTGACTATTTCGTTATGCTCTTACTTTATTGGCCCAATATAATTATGATTCGTTCACGCTAACACGCAATATCAAATATGATAGGATATAAATCGGTACTGGTAGCGCGATAGGTTCGGTTTCTAGTGGACAAACTGCCCAACCAGTGTATGGACGCCTTTAATATTTAATGAGAAACTTCCTCGCTCCGGACGCCTCGCCTCACTCCGATCAAGTTATACGAAGAATTATAAATTTACTAAGTATTCGCACTTTGTCTTGCGATGTTTCAATGAGAGTCAGGTACTCTACTTGTACGACTTCCTTTTAAAAGTTCACAATTTTTATTTCGAACTTGTCACATTTCGGTTAGGAAATTGTTTTGTTTCAATTCATTTTGCGCAACTGTGTTTCCAAGTTTAAAACAAGTTACTTTGATATTTTTACCTCGTGAGTGCTGATTTCGCAACTTCTAATACAGTTCACGTAGTAGCTCCGCGGCGACAATGGCGGCTCGCGTCATGGATGACGATTTTGAAGAATGCTCGGCGAACGGAAGGCGCGACCGCCTCTCGGGCTCCAAACGACAGCGCGCGGAATAAACGAGTCGACGCATGCTGTTAAATTTTGCGGATTCCAGATGCACGGTAAAGTTTCGTGGAAGCCGTCGTCCCGCTTTATTATTCGCTCGGTATCGATTTCGAGAAAAAGTACAAAAAAACGTTTTTCGGTCCTAAAACGCGGCCGATCGAAATCGCCCAAAGCATGATTTACAGGCGTCCATTACCCGCACGGCGCGGCTCCCATATCGATCTCTCGAACGTGTAATTATTACAACCGTGTTTACAATTATATCTATGTATTGAATAGTTTCGAAAGTCATTACCGGAGTACCTGAGGGACCGCTGCCTTTGATCGATACGAAACGCCCGACTGAAAATTAGTGATCCGTTAAATATAAAAGAAGTCCAACGGTGACAGCCCTCACCGACTTACAATGAAAGTAATTAAAATAATAGTTTCGACGACATCACGCGAAGTATTTTTCAGTCGTAAACCTCTTTTTATACGCACACAAAGCTTTGCTTTTCGTAATGTTTGTTTGTTTATGTACGTGACCAAGTAACGAATACGTTTCGTGGAGCGACGGATGCTCTGAAATTTATACGAACGAGTGCCAATATTGTAGGCGGTTTAAGTCGACATTCAATCGTTTTATGTTAAAAATATTATTGCCTATTGTGGATGTATATGAATGAGTAGCGAGTCGCCACTGCGCTGTTTATTATTCATTAGACGACTACATGTCACGCAAGAGCATAGGCACGCACGAGCCCGCCGCTTCTCAAACTTTCCTCGCTCTATAAATTTGTTATTAGCTTATTTATACATGCGAGTTAGCTTTTTATAATTACATCGAGCGCATACGTTCGATTCTGTTATCGAGTCCGTAATTTTAACGCTCCGCGTTCGCTCCGAATATTCGTTTTATTACGGACTAACTTTGAGAACGAGTGGTCGAAGTAAATGGTATTGCTTAAAGCGGGATCATTTATTCGCGTTTATTAATATTCAAAACTGGCTTTATGACGTTTGCAATTTGTTCCCAAGCGCTCGGTCCTCGGCAACGAGAGGTAGCCGGTACTCGGTAGGTACTCGAACGTCGAGACACGCAAAAAGCGAATTCTATTTGCATTTGACCTAAAACTGCCTTTTGTACTAGGCACAATGAGATTCTATTCGCTTGGAGACAAACTTTTACCGCTGTTTTCAAGTTTTCAGTTACACCTTTAAATTGTCAGTACCAAGTTCAATATAAGACATTTTAAACTTTCCTTCGAAAATACGTTCGTTCCAGTAATAACTCGAAAAAAAAATTTAAAGTTGCATACTTTTCTATAATTTTGCCATTTTATGAAACTAAATCTTACGAAGGTATGCAAATAAATAACAGGTTATTATGAATTTATTTCCTGAGTTGATTCTCGTTACTATGGATATACAAATGTTTACTCGTAAAATAAATGCTCATGAAAAACTAACCTCATAACCTCGCTGGTTGGAGGCGTCTTTCACGAAGAAAAAGTAAAAAAGAAAAAAAAAACAATTTTCTCTTTTCTACGAGAGAAAAAGTCGTTCAATGGTTATTATTTATCGTACCGCAAACCCCTTGATCACCTAGTAGGTAGTCGCTCTCTTAGCACCACTTAGGGAGTCGTCGAGGGGTGGGTCGTAGTAGGCGATTCCTGCGGACGTGAGCGACATTCGATACCCAAATTACCCCGATAGTTACTGCCAGCCAGCGGCTGTGGGATGATCTTCGCTAGTGCGTTTGACTTTAACAATATTGAGCCTTCTACGCTTTAATTACTTCCACAGACTGCAAAAGCCGTCCAACACTGCTACATATTTGCTTACATTTTGATGAAACGATTCTATTTTCAGCTCGGATGATATTATTTATTGAATATTTGCAATATGAACTGTGTAACATTTAAATAGTTCCCCGAGAGTGACAAAAGTAAGCGTAAGCGTCATCGGAATGCAATTTCCATACTTATCAGGATATTCCGAAGCTATTGTTCGTTTCATCCACGTGTGGACGAGGACGGGTTTACACAACATTCGAGCCGACTGATTAATACATATCTGTCTTCGGTCCCTTATATTACTAAGCATTGTTACACAATGAATATCAATTACGAAAAGTTTACTTGTACTGGTGTCTAAGGCCGGGTGCAGATAGGGCGAAGGCGTGCGAATGCAAATTAATGTTTGTCGTGTTCGTCGTTTAACCGTCGGACAAGAACTATTACATATTTATCAATCTGAAATTAAAATGATCTACATATATCTGAATTGTTAAATCACCTACTGAAACGATTCGGTTTAGTTGATTGAATACGACGATGCTTAAAGAACAGTTTCAATCAATCCGAACACTTCTTGTATGTTTATAACAGTTAGTCATTAAAATACGTACATATATATATCTATATGCCGCGTTTGTAAGCGATAAACTCGACAACTACCGAGCGGATTTTATACGATTTTCGATTACGTGATAATGGACGTAGTGGTTCATTAGGTTTTGTGTAAATTGGCTGAAATATAACAATGATTGTAAAATGTGTCAGAAAAAAAATTACCGCCTACCAATAGCAAAAAAAATATTATAATAGAACGTATTATATTGACCCTTATTTTACCCGTGTGAAGTCGGGACTGGTAGCTTAGAAATTAATATAAAATGACAGTAGAAATGTCTGAAATACTGGGTTAAAAAATATATTACCACTGAATAAATGTTATCGAACGTATTCGTAATCAGAAAGTAAAAGTCGACGAGTCTATAATTTAGCCGTGTGTTGTGATTGTGGAGCAATTCCCATGTTCACTTGTCCACTGTAATATTGTTCGTTGTGTTTGTGTATTTGTGTACGTATTTGTTCAGCAATAGGAATCACTCGTGTTTATTTATTTAACAATGTTCTTGCTTTCTTTTGTAACGTCAATTGGTTTTCAATCAAGTTTTATCAATTTTTTAAAATTTTACAATTTCTCTCTTATTGTAAAATTGTGTTTAATTTTGTCCGGTAAATATGATTTGTGTGTTTGTATAAATGAAAAGTAAACAATCGATTTTTTAAAAAAGGAATTCGTTATTAATAGTAAATATTTCTGGAGCAAATATTTAGTCTTTCCCTTGGGAGTTGTTTCAACAAATTTAATTTCATAGAAACTATCCGTTATATATTAGGTGCCTAGGAAAGCTAATGGTTTTGTCATTATCATATATTTTCAAGCCGGTCAATACCCATACACAATACATTAACAAATGCTTTAATTATATAAATCAATACCAATAGCAACGACTGAATGTTTCAATAATATTTTTATGTACTTATTTATAATAAATATACATTTAATTTATTCATATTCAAAGTTTAAACGTAGAAATACAAAATGTGGATAACATTTAGATAATTTTAGAATGATATTTTAATGTTAAAATAGTCTGCCATTCGTGTATCTAACATAATTTCCCTACAATTTATTGATAGAATGCAATAGGGCTAAGTTAAGAGCGCGAAGCGAATTTACGATTTAGCAATAAATTGCCTCGATAAAAAATGTATAATGTCTGCGAATTAAACTTTAATATTCATGCTGATTGAATTAATTTTGACATAACGGGTTTATGTCGGCCTCTCAGTTAAATATTCAATGAGACGTCTAAATCCTCGTCAAAACAGGATTAGTTCAGAATTATTGTTAATTTATTAGCACCACAAAAGTATTTATAAAGCTGAAAGTTCTATGAAAAATTGGCACGCTCGCGCCCCTGTCTCGGCTAATCATACATTCCGTTGACGACTCGACTTATCAGCGACGCCACTGACCAATTAAGGGCCACTGCGCTATGCACTCCATGAATATGTATAGTAATATCTTAGAGTGGTCTGTCTGTACATTTTCAATTAAAGAACTCTCGCCGCAACTAGTGTGGTCAGTTATGATATGTGACATTCGTGTCGAGTTTATTATTTCAATATCGTTTATGAAAATATATTAAATATTATATTGTATTTTATAATATGTTTGTTAAACTTTTTATATTTTCTTTTATGAAAAAGTATAGTACTTGACTACGACGGTTACCACGCCTAGATTGCTTTACCTATTGAAACGATTTCGAGTGTATGCAATCGCGACTTTTTTATTACAAAGCATTTATTCGGCCTGAAGCGAACGTGGCGCCACCTTAAGCAGAATTCTGATTAAATTGACATCTCTCGGCGACTCGTTAGTAATGAAATGTGAATGAGTTACAGATACTTCCCGTCAAAACGATATAAGCCGTTGTTTGTGTTGCTTGTCTGAGAATTAAATTTGGACAGAATTCACTTTAATAACTCGTTCCGAGCTGGTTCTGACGGGCGTTTTCGCTCAACGGGAACCTTAAAGTTTAGAACAACACGTAAGCTGCATTTCATCACATTGTTTGCACGAGGGCTTAGCAGACGGAGCCGTGTATACAAATATGTATGTTTATTTACTCCCGCACCGCCGCACGCGATATCACTTGATAGATTGACTAATGGTTGACCCCTCGGAAATTATAATATACATGCTCGATGAGAACTTCGCCTGACGACTTATGACTTACGTTTATTTCATTTCGACTACTTAGCCCTGTTTTTGTTAGTACATTATGCTCGGTTAGAATGTGATAAGAGGCATTTCGGCTAAAAGCAATGCTTAATTATTTTTCTTTAAACAATACGTAAACCAGTCATATTGTTGCATGGAATGTACGTGTTTCTACGGAACCTCAGTTACTGCGTATAGCGTGCGCTGTTTCATCGATAGTCATTATCATATATTATACGAATTGCTTGAATTATTTTTATTAATAAAATATAGCAGTGAATCAATCTGCATAGCGTTTTGTGCATCGCTTCGCAGCGTCACGTAGAGGTAACTTAAATGAAACTGTTAGACATGCGGAAATAAGTACTTATTTGCTCACATTAAACACTGCGATGCCGGCAAAGCCTTTGAACATTTATACGGAGCTAGCGAGTGTACAGGTAACAGAACTCATTTTGAAAATATTTCATATTAATGTAACGTGTTTTGCGTTGTCGGCGAACATCGTTACGAACATCTCCCGTATAGATTTGTGTCCATAGTTCGCATCGTACGGACGAGTACCAACTCTGTGAAATATACCTTTCAGAATATTTCGATTCACTGGCAAATATGAAATTTATTGGTTTATTTTGCTTTTGATAGAAGTAAAATATTGAATAGTAAAAAAGTATGAAGATTTTTTTGTGATGTTTCGTTTTTTTTATTATATTTACATTTCTTCGAAATGAAACATAGAAGCATGGTAAATAAAATTACCTTTACGTTTGTGTTTTTCGCTCAGCGGTTGGAATGTACTATTTGCTATGCAAATGTTTATGCGATGTGCGCTTTGCGAATGTTACATCAGTGGTTAAGCGATTATGTATCTTTTTGTACCAACAACCTTTTATATTCAACCTCGTATATTTATATTCATATATATAAATTGCCTTATATATCATATCATGTCTACAGCTGGGCTTAATTCTCTTTCATTTGTTTGTAAATTAAAATATAAACTTTGTCTTAATTTTATAGCTGGCAGTTTTGATTTAATAATAGATCAATTTTATAAATATATATGTTAATTATGTTTTTGTGTGAGTGTCTCGTCGGGATATGAATGTAGTGAGTTGCGAGATGAGTTCTCCGCAACATAATTTAATTAGTGGCGAAGATTTGATTGGATAAATACGTCGCTCGGTTTGGTGTACCGTCTGAGATGAGAATGAGCTAATTTTACCCATGTATGACAAAGTCAAAGAGGTATTGCCTCCTTTGTTATGTGTTATCAATTAGAACCTTTTTACTCCTAAATAAATCTGAATACATTGTGTTAGCTTAACAGCTTTTCTAACATTAAAAGTTGTATAGTTTTAATCTAGGTTTAAGCCTCATTAAGTCTTCGATTTACTCATATATATATTAAAGTTTCCTATTTTTTCTTTCAACAATAAAATACTAATTATTTGATGTTTGTTTTCTTCGAGAGTCAATGTTTAGTTGACCGACTGCCTCGTGGTGTATGTAACTGCCTAACATAGCGTATTTATAAATGCCTGCCTTCCAGCCGTCGCAGATCTCAAAAGGATCTTATCGTGATGTTAAAAATATAACCGGCGCCGGCGCAGTTTGCATTTCAATCATTTCTTTTTGACGGTCGCCGATCACGATCGCGATCGATTCACGAATATTCGTCTACGCGTGCGATGAATAAATCCCACTTGCCACTTGATTGACATAATCATTGGAACGGAAGTGGAAACGCCGTGACGCGATCGGACGGATGATCGCGTTGCGTGATCGTATCGATACATTACGACTCTCATCTTGTGTGATGTCGGTGCACTGTCGCACTTCCGACTGTCTTGTCGCCGTTAAAACCCCCGAGATTACCGTTAAACTATCATTTGTGAAGCTGCTGACAGACTACAGCTCTGCCACAGTCACTCAGTCATACTGCAGTGGACGTAGCCTTAAAGAAAATTATTTGGGCTTTTAATCGCGTGTGTTCGATTCTTAAATGTGTATCCATTGAATAACATAAGTATATTACAGTTAGTAATGTAAGCTTTGTAAAATTTTTCTTGTTTTTAAAATATTTTGCCTTCGACCTAATTCGATGTTTCATTCGTGGAGTCGGGTACTTTAAATAATTAATTCTGATGATAGAATGTTGCTGTGTTCTACTATCTGCGAATAATAATGGTTATTGTTTTTCCATTGCAGATAAAATAGAAAAATGTTTTTTGTTTTTAAATATTTTGTATTTATATATGTCGCAAGCGAATTTAATAGCTTAGCTTATTGAATGTCTCAAAAATATACTGTTATACTAAGCGTTTGTAAATGTTGTGTAATATTTTATATTGTGACTGCCTGTCAGTCCTCGCATCACGAAGAAACCGCTGTATGTATTTTAATGAAGCGGTTTGTTTCCTGGGTCAATATACCGGGTAATTGTTAATCTCGTGTATACAAGTATTATGTATAATAAAATACAATCAACTATAGACTTGTATAAAACAAATCGCTCTATTTATTCAGTTGATATATTTTTACCGAAACTAAGGAATTCGACTGAGAAATAAGTGTTGGAATGTTTATATAATGAAGTCGCCTCTTGCTTCCAGCTCAATGTATCGCGCCGCTCGGCATAGAGAGTGGGCTAATCCCGGACCGAGACCTTACAGCCAGCTCGTCCTTCAACGATGGCAACGTCGGACCGCAGAACGGACGGTGAGTACCAAAGACCAAGATCAGAGATGTATCTATGACTATACATCGTGGTGTTGCTATGTTTGATATAATTTAGTTATTACTGCGAATGTAACTCTATATGTTCGTCTGTTGTTCGTTGATGGCTAATCCATTGAAAATAGTTTGTTGAAGTTTAGTATGAAGCTCGAACTGTAAGGATGGACATGGAATGCATTTCTTTGCGTAACCCTTGACGACTGTCCTCTTAAATGCGAGCGAATTAATATAAAAGTTAGTAAAACAGTGTTTTGTTGCTAATCTAAAGTCCAGGCGAACAAAGTAGCGCGGACTCGTTGAGCAAAAGAAGTTTCCTCTGTTATATTAATATTACTTGTTAGCATTCATTATGTGTAACATCCGTTTTGTATCTTAGGGGCCGCCATTAAAATGCGCTTTCAGTCGCAAGAGATTTAGCAAAAGTGAATGTTATCATATACGTGCGATAATTTCGTACCAATGTTAAATTGTTTCGATACATCTTTTACTAGAATCTCTCTTATATTTAAAATTTCAATCGTTCCACGAAGGTCTTATTCTATATAGAACGAGTAATGTTACGATCAATCTTTACTAGACAAACTCTTTTAAGAGTCTACCTTTAGAGAGCGGACTTGGTTAAAAATGATGGACTATTCGAGCAGATGTTTCTCTAAACCTACACGAGGTTTTAGAACGTTTTTATCAAATAAGGATTTATTATTATCGTCCCAGATAAGTTACAACCATTTCGGAATAATGAAATGGTCGATGTCAAATCAAATTGTTAGCGGGAAAAAAGATTTGTTTGATCAAACTATAGGAATAATAGCGGTTCCAAAAACCTGTGCAATTAAAATATAATTTTAATCACGTGTAAATAACTCTTTTAATAAGTTGCTAAGCTATATGCATTTAAAAATATTCCCTACAAGCCGTGTGTATGTATTGAAGCAAAACAATAAGTATTTACAAAGTATACATTGAATGTAAACGAGGACTCCATTTCTCGGACCATCGCGCGATTTCCGAAGCCTCTCCTCTGACTTACTCCTTTATTTTTACAGAACGCCCCAATAAAAGTCCCTGTTTTTTCATGACATCCTACATTTCAATATCTGACTTTTCATTTTGTAATAGAAAAAAAAAATTAATTTTCAAATACTCTGGGGCAATATTCAAATATTTCTATTAGTTTTCAATATTTTGCACAAACACTTGATGTGAACTCATGAAAAGCCAGATGGCTCCAGGGTTTTCAAACGCTGATTTCACATTGAAAAACTATTAATGCCTATTCTGCAAGCTCTCCATATTAATTTGACCCAGTGCAATTGAAAGAGGACTTTATTAGGTCGTGTGAGAATAAAAGCTATTGTTACCGCCTGCAGAATACTTAGCAACCGGTTTCGTTGGCTGAATGGGCTTTGAAACAATGCATGCAATGCGTGCGTTTACGATTACAGCTCGGCGAACTTATTAGCCGCATTCGGGTAATACTATCGATCAACCGAAAACATTGCAATATCCCTTCGTTGTACCCTAACAAACTTAAGATTTAGCAGCAAACAGTGTAATCTTTGAGTTTGTTTTATTTAAAGCCATTAAATATCTGCAGTGCCGACTAAAGACAAGCTGATTTAGTGCAGCTTAACGTTTTAGCACTTAATAACGAGGCACTGAAGCTGAATATCGCCCGATTCGGTCGCGTGTTGTGAAATGAGTACGGGATGATATCAATTACGAAAGGCGCTCCTTAACGCATCATTGATATCTCGGGTGGCCAGATAGAAACGCGGGTTCCGGGACACTGTTTTTGATAATATGCTTACTTATTTATTATCATTATTTATATTCATTTAGATAACCTGTTCATATTTAAAAAGGGTATATAAAATTAAAAATAATAAATCTTGTAGCAATCCGATCAAAAATGGTCTTTTGTATAATTATATTTTATCTCATAAGCATTTAGCTCTAATAGGTGTACGTAAAATAACAATTAATTCTTGTAAATTTCTCAATATATTAATTAATAATTTTCCGTGTCTCCGAGTCGATCTGGTAACCCTGTAGAAACGTCAAGTTGAATGCGCGCCAATAAGCATTAATAAGTGAAGCGAGTCACTTTGATTGGCCGGCTATCGTCATGACACACCATATCTGAATGCACAAATAACTTGAAATAAACAATAATCAACGACCGAAATAAATATTCAGGTCAAACTTATCTTTGTTATGAATCTGATTTATATGAAAATATTTTTGTCGTGAATTCACAGCATACTTTTACTTGTACGTACGTAGTAAGTTTTAAAGCACGAGGTTACTATGGATTCCTTCTGATGTTTTTTGGAAATATCAAGTTATTAAAAGTTGTTAATATTTGCGAGTACTCTGAGAAATATATTATGTCTTCTTCTAAATGTAGAGTTAAGATCTGCTTGTTATTGAATTTCGCCAGCACTCGTCACTATGTTTTCCTTTACCAAACGAACAGAAAAGAATAAATATAGAAATACAAAGTTTCATTATATGAGATTTAAAAGATTCGATTTATCCAGTGACCCGTTTAATTTCAATTAGACGACCGACATCGTTATTCACGATTATCGGGTGTTAAACATGCAGGGCGTTTTATTGAGTGTGCTCGAATGACGGCCATCATCGATTGCGGTCACAGCTGGTGAGATGGCAACGCCACTTCGTTCAACATCAACGTCGGCGTCTCGTTCGCGGTTTCAGTAGACTAATCATTTAAATTGATCAACGGTAACTTCGATCTGCAGAAGCGATAGACCTTTTATAAGATGCGGCACACGAATCGGGATTTTCCGTAAATTTGTCGATGTTAAAGTGACCCTATTTTTAAGAGTATGCGTCAATAAGCGGTAATGAGTGAAGCGAGTCACTTTGATTGGGCGGCACTCGCCGTGACACACGATAAATGAATGCACTAATAGCTCGTAACTATTCTCGAGTCTGATTGCTTGTCAGCTCACCGTTGATACGTGTTGTAACTTGTAATGTAAGTTCAATGAAAATATTGTGCCAGCGGCGTCCGTCGTTCCGTGCGATTCTTATCTTTTGAAACTAAAAAATCGTTAAGTGGAAATAATCCAAAGGTTCTCGTGACGGGTACAGAGACTATTACTATAAACTTGCTGATCATTCTCGCAACAACGGACCAAGTCTGATCGACGAGATATTTCGTATGAAGATAACTTGTATTCGTTAAATTTTTATGTCTATACTAATTTAGCTTCGCCCAGAACTCGACCCTGATCATTATTGAAAATTGAAGGAAATCATGTGTGCTATGAATTTGGATGTTTCAATGTTTTTTCTGCTATTTCATACTACATTCGTTAATTGATAAACAGAGGTTAGATAAGACAATGGACTGATTTATCTTTGTCTACTTACCGAGGAAAATTTAATACGCATGCTTTAGTTAAAAGGCAACCAAGAAATTGTTATATTATAAGGTATATGAATTTATATTGCGAAGCAGAGTGGAATTTTCGAGACTTGAATGCGACATTATCTTCAACCAATAATGCAAGTATACTATGACAATATCCTATCGTGGAATTTCGTGTTTAAGCTGAAAGAATACTACAACTATGTATGATCGAGAAGAAATAAACAATGAATACAAAAAGCCGTCTATAACCGCGAGCATTGTCTTGTTTCAAACGTTAAATACCTAAACATTGCTTGTAAACAAAGTTTGTGTGGATATAGATTAAGTATGGTTAATGCTTGTCCGCGTGTGTGGTCGATTTTCAGCCTTGTAACATGTGTAGATTAAAAGTGTTTGTTCTCAGAAAACGTGTTCATTACACACGAGAGATTGTTTTAAGTTTCGGATTATTTATATTATAACGATTAAAAGATCGTACGAACTCGCATGCAATAGGAAGCAACTTTGATATATTTAGAGCTATTTGTTTTGGTCCAACAATTGGTCCTTCGCCATCACCGGGGCTTGGGCGATATGTTTTATTTTATAACATACTGAATACCATTTTCTATGATTTAATATGTTGACAACAACAAAGTATAGCTGGAATAAGAATTGATTTTTTAATATAATTTAATAATCGAAAACATTTTTTTTATTTTACAATTGATATTTTTCAGTACAAAATTCATTTTTGAGAAGATTGTGTTCCGCAAATTTGACCATAGATAAAAATCTAAAGAAAAAGAAATTCGAAATGGACAAAATAAAATAACAATTGAAATCATACCAAAACGCCTTAAAATTGATACGGAATCCGTAGCAGTGGCCCTAGGTCTACAGGTCTTATGTTCGTCGAACACTATGGAATTAGGCGTAAGCCTCGCTCGTGACCGATTACAGAGGGGCCGATAAGACGCTGCCTGGATTAGCCTTACTTAGGTTACTTCTTAACGCTCGCGTTTAACTTTCATTTTTTAAATTTATATTTGAATTTTTTATCAAGCTACATTTACGTTAAGCCAGTTCAAGATAAGGTTTATATCAAAAGTTGCTGTTCTAATTTTCACACTCAAATATTGAAACTACGTACAAGGCAACCGTAAACACATTTCCTTTGTACGACTCTGTCTGAGAGATGTATCTACTGTTTGTGGCGGTGAATAATTGGTAAATGGGTGGTCTATTTATTTCACAGCCGAACGGCAATAAATTGTATTTGTGTGGTCAGGATGAATTGTATACGAAGGAGTTTTATTAGAAGTGCAAGAACCTTAACATTGTTGTTATAACTAGGGCCCATGGGTGAAAGTCACTACTTACCGTCAGAGTTTAGTTTGACCGCCTATCGTCGCCGTCTTTAACGCCTTCCCATAAAAAAAATGACATATTGTATATTTACTTCATTGGTAAGTTAAAGCTATGTGCGACGCAAGAACCACCATACATTCTACCGCCAAACAGATACAGATACTTACTCCACCTCAAAATACGAGCTGAATAATAAACAAACGAAAACTCTGTGGTCCTTGCCCGGATTTGAATACGAGCAACAGTAATATCGTTTTAGATATTTCTTAATCGCGAGGGACCTCATTGTCTACACGCAGACGAAATTAAATCAAACGAAAGCGAAACGCTGCGAGCACAGAAACTCTTATTAAATAGTATTTGTTTGTATATTAGCGCTAGCGGAACAACGGAAAATATCTAGTAAAAATAATTTAAGAGAAATCTTATTGAAAGCAATTGTTTTATATCCCTCGCTACACTAGAATTCAATCCAATCTGCGCCAAAGGTAAATAGAAATAAAGCAATTTACTGACGGGATAAAACTATATTCTATTATATAAAATACTTTATAGTTCTTTGCAGTCGATACATGATATAATGTACTTAATTAAAAAAATACGTCTTGAGTTCCCTTTGAAGTCGACTTGTTTAATAATTGCATTTCGAGCATCGTCGGAAACAACCGGAGACGAATTGACGATTTCGAAAGTAAATTAAAAATGGCCAACAAACGAAGCATTAATCTAAATATTCATATTACAAAGGAACTACTCGTTCCATGGATATTTTTTTTGTATGCATTCACAGTAGTTGTAGTTGCGAATTATTTGCAACAAAGAAAAATATTACGAACAGTTCGGCTTGTTATTTTTTTATTTTCGGTTTCTATACAAATATACATGATCCTTTAAATCCGTGTTCATCCTAAAATTTGTTGATTAGTTAAAGGTTCAAATACTCTATGCATGTTCGGCTGTGGCGCTATTGATAATTATCTTCTTATATTACATATTGCTGAAATTTAAACCACCGTGCTGCTTCAGGTCGAATTGGTGGATATTCTTATATATATGTGTACATATGTTCCATCCGCAGCACCATATGACTTACAGTTTTGTAGTACATCAAAATTTAAGAAAAAAATTGCTATTTTTATATATGGAATAGTTTTTTATTCACATTTACAATTCTAACGACTGCTAGGTATATACTTAATGGTAGCTGTGGACAAAGGAGAGTATTTCAAATACAATAATGTACCCGAGGTCACCCGTGCGTGCACATTAAAAACCCTCGCTGTCTATAGTCATATTATAATAAAAAAATATATATAAAAGTTCCTTCCGTGTAACAAGCGTGCGTGCCTAACCCACCGTCACACGTTAATGACGTCGCATGTCTTAACAACTTGTGGTATTCTTAACCCAAATGTACTGACATATTTCCACCAGTGTGAAAACCACTGTTACATAGCACGATTGAAAGTTTATTACCAGCGATGTGATCAATATTTGCTACGTTTTCTTGAACTTCTTGGGATACGTACTCTGTTACCGTAAAGCGATTCCGGCGCTTAAGGAATCGCTTCTGTCACATGTAATATTACCAATATCATCACAGAAATGAAGCCCTCCCGCTGCATCCGTTCGCGACTCCATAACTCAATAACGACCAATTTTATACGATTTTCAAAAATGCGCGGAGAAATTTTAAAATTCATTAAATTTTGTGTAAATTGTCCAAATATGACGATGATTGTTAAAGTTGTTTTTGTTCTCCCAACATGAAGTTAGCACTCGTTTTGTCTGTCTATCGAGCCCTTTGACTGTGAAATTCACACAGGGAAGCAAAGTTATAAATCCTTTTTAAACAAAACGCTTTGACACCGTCCATAATGCCTCGCGTCGGGGCTCAACTTGATATGGTTAAATTCGTTACTTCACGTTGATATCAAATAGCTGCTGGAATCCGTACTAGTGATAATGGACTTTTGCTGTTATATTAACAAAAACAAAGAGTTCTTGAGCTGCTGGAAAAATTTAATTCCTTTGATAACGCTGTAGCCAGTTCTTTTAGTTCTTACTCGTTGTCGCCCGACATCAGTTGCAATGCAGCTTTGGTATAAGTAATATTATGTATGCACACGTTTTTGTTTTTGTTGTTTTAGGTAATGTTTCGTAACAACAAAATACGATATAGTTTGTTTTCCATTTCTTAAGTCTGTGTTTCATCTGCGTCCAGACCAAATGTCACGAAGATCAATTTTCCTGTTGCCTGACCAATATTCCTAGACTGTTGATGTGCGAATTATTGCGGCGCCATTGCCACTGGTCTGGAGCGTTAATTATTCACTTAGTTAACTTTGTAACTTATACAAACAGAGGTATAATGAGTAAATCACTTTATCATTATTTAAGCCCAAATTAGTCACCGTTTAGTTCAGAAAGATGAAGTGCAGGATTTGATTAGAAAATTTGAACTATTTGCAATAGTTTTGGACTATAAGTTTTAAATCATTGACATACCCAACTGGAATAACGGTTATATGGAGTGTAGCGCTTTCTTCTCTTTGCAGTATCTCATAAGCGTAAATATTCACGTCTAAAAGCCTTGGTAAACTTAAAACGACACAATAATCGATCAGGATAAGTGAGCAACCGAGATTTCTAACAACACAGCTAGAATTATCTGTGTCAGTCCGCCATTCAGAAACAGATATTAAAAACGTCTACTGAATTTTAAACCCGCTAATACAAAAGTGCTCGCTGAGTAGACCACGCTGCCTTTTCCACGGGGCGGTTCGTGTATGAAAACGTTACTTAAAGCATCATATGTATGTGTTTCGAAAATGTATATAAATATAATATGTCTATGTATATAAGCTTTTGTATTGCACGATATGGACGGCCAACATCGTATATATATGTAATAAATTTGGTTAGGTAACGTTGGTAGTCTTTATAAAAATTGGCTCTTTATATTATAAATTAAATTCTCCGTTTCAAATTTTCTCAGCTTAAAAAAAACAGTATTGTTTAAATTTCATTTGTTAGCCGATATCGGCTTTTTTATCTATTTCATTTGTGTTTGATTATATAAAATATCTTGTTTGTTGTATTGTCAGAGGTACTCGTGCGTAGACGAACTCGTGTTTTAAAATTCAATAAAAATTTGACGCGTACCTTTCGACTTTTAAGATAAAACTATCGCAGTATCATCCAGCAGCGTTCTCTTATCTTATTCGTCAAAACTAATTGTAATAATATCTATAAATATTTTGAGTAATAACCTAGATCTCAGCATAATATTTCACTTTGACTAAACATCCTAAAGTTGAAATACAGAGCTATGTCTCTTGGACCATTAGAAATATTTGTCAAATGCAAATACCGTTGCAGAAACTAACTCCGCCGGCCATGGCTGGCCGGTATCTATCAAAGCTCTTTGGAATAGTTTGAACTATGTATGTACTCGTATTACTCCGCTCGTGTGTGAGTTAGTGAAATACCGAAATACTTTAGTAAAAACTCAGAGCGCTACCTGATATTACGAATGCGTTACGAAAGGCGACACCTACAATAAACATAGTACAATTAAATTTATAAACATTGCAGTAATCGAATTTCCTTTCTTGTTTTCATTGAGGTATTTATTGCTGAAGAATCTTAAGAAATTGGTGCCTATTAGGAGGACATTTTCTTTTATAAACGTGGCCTACCAAATATAATACTACTGAGAAGAAAATTATAAATAAATGGCTGCTACATCTTTCCTCCACCAGCGAGCGTCTCCGAGCAATAATGACTTTTTCTGAAGCGACTAGGACGTCAGTTTTATTTTAATTTTATTTAAATAATATACTACCATAATACCCTTACAAAGGAAGTATTTTAAGACAAAAGAAATACAACACTTTATAAAAAAAAATTGTTTTATTTTCCACAGATTAAATCAAGAAATAAAGGGCGGCGCGTGGTGTCCCAAGTCTCAAATCACGACTGAATCAACCGAATGGCTGGAGGTGGACCTTCACTCCGTTCACGTGATCACAGGGGCCGGTACACAGGGCAGGTTCGGCAACGGCCAGGGCGCGGAGTACGCGGAGGCATACGTGCTGGAGTACTGGCGACCGAAGCTCGGCAAGTGGGTGCGGTACCGCGCTGCTGATGGCCAAGAGGTAAAGCAACGTAAACGAACTCACTCCGCCAGTTCACAGCGACAAAAACCTTCTCGTTTACTGCACGTTTTTAATGAGACTTAATTCTTTCGAAAGTTTCGAGAACACGAAATCATTGGACCAAACATAACACCCATAGTTATTATATTTTACGTTATCAACTAATGAACTAAATAACTTTTGAATGTCGCATGAAATTGTTCTTAATGCACGTTTCCAAAACGTCAAAGTAACTGCGAAGGTTCATACGGATATAATCATCATTCGAGTGTGTATAATCGTATGTAATATAAGAGTTGAAGATAGTACTTGTTATATCTCGGCTAGTTTGTACCTCAAACATGGAATGAACAATAGGAGGATTAAAAACAAGAGGAACTTTGCTCCTCGCTTTATGGGCACGAAAATCGATAAATGCAAAGATAGATAATGAAGCATTACTTTATGTAAAAATTTTAATAAAACGCCTTTTAATATGCGTCATATACGTCTCTGATTGGCTGGAGGAGAGCCGAGATGGCCCAGTGGTTAGAGCGAGTACGTCTTAACCGATGATTGCTGGTTCAAACCCAGGCAAGCACCACTGTATATATGTGCTTAATTTATGTTTATCGTAAGTATCTCGTGCTCGGCGGTGAAAGAACACATCGTGAGGAAACCTGCATGTGTCTAATTTCATCGAAATTCTGCCACATGTGCATTCCACCAACCCGCATTGGAACAGCGTATGTTCCAAACCCTCTCTTTAATGGAAGAGGAGGCTTTATCCCAGCAGTGTGAAATTTACAGGCTGTTACTTTACTTTTTTCGAAACCTTTGAAATAGTTCCTAGGTATTATTAGCGAATTAGAAAATGGTTCACCCGACGTTAAATGGTAATTATTGCCTTTCGATATTGATGTGCATGTGGTATCACAGATTTATTCACCCTTCAAACAGCAAAGATACGAAGTAATCACTGTTTCTTTATCTTACAATTGAACCACCAATTGGAAAAAGAGAATAAATCCAAAAAATAGGAACAACGACAATAAATAAAAAATCTTCATAACTTTTTGCTTTCAACTTATAAACTTATAGGACATCAATGATTATTAAGAAAATATCAAACCTGATTTATTCACCGACAGACTTGCAGACATACAGACTGCCTTAAATGTATAATATTTAGCCCTACGTCTACAGAATGTAAGAGTGTATAAAAGTAAATATGTCGAAAAGTGGCGTTTATTCCCTTCTTCCAATTGGTGGTTCAATTATTCTTGGTATATATAATGACTGGGTGGATCTATCTTGATAGTTGTGCACAAAACCCTATCACCAATTAACTTATTTTATATAGATACTGTCCGGCAACACGAATACTTACCTGGAGAAGAAGAACCACCTCGAGCCACCGATATGGGCGTCGAAGATCCGCTTCATACCCTACAGCTCTCACCGGCGCACCGTTTGCATGAGAGTCGAGCTCTACGGCTGCTACTGGAGCGGTAAGAGCTACATTTAGAATCGATCAATGTATATTAATTATTAAGAAAGAGATTTTTCCCACTTTTGAGATTAATCATTGCCTTCAGAAGAAGATAAGGCGTAACAGACATATTTCTGTGTACATAAAATCGTCATTTAAAGGCGACACTTCGGATTATTTATAACAGATTTATATTTAAATAGGTTTTTTAATTGCGATATGAGCGAATAATGATGGTCTTCCTAATTTCGACTACGATGTCAATCCCAATTGCGCAGCACATTTTCTGCACAAGTGTTAATTTGCTAGTGTACTCACAAAGAATGCCGACATAGGATCAAAGACTTTACGCTTTATTGTCCTGACCTGAGATTTGAAGCTAGTACGCTGATTATCCGAATTCATTGTGACTGGGGTCAATACGGATAATCGGACATAGACTGATTTTATTATCAAGGAAAACGAACTGTCACACATAGAATAAACTTTAGTAAGTTTAATAAACACAGTTGTACAGTAACGCTCACTCGAAAGTATCGATCAGAGTAAGCTGCAACCCCATCAGGTCATAAAAAATATGCAAAGCATAAATACTTGGTTTTAGTAATATATATTACGCTTAGGACCGATTCGGATAATTGACGATTCGCTTAAACGACGTTCGGATAATCGGCGATCTACTATAGCTCGGAATGTAACCTTACATATTAGTCGCCATACTTACGAGACTGTAAAATAAAACATGGTACATAATGTAGCCATATTAAAACACAATATAGCATAAATGTTAAGTAAGTTCAATGAAACGCCGTAATATTAGCCCCATAACACAATACACCTTTTAAAAAGTATAATAATTGCATTTTCAAGGAATGAATGAATGATTTTCACATTCAACGATTATTTCCAATACTGTGCGCGACTAAAAACGAGTAAAAACCATTCTTTTAACGATAACTCTTTGGATAAGACCTAGGGTTGCTAGACTTTGAGTTTATTATAATACAAAACTTAACAACATTCTTATATTTGAGTTATTATTCTCGAATGATTATGGATTGCTTTTTAACGTGACGTATGTTATTTGAGATACCTTTTTATTAATCAAATACGTTTAGTATCTCACCAGTAATTAACTTCATATTAGGCATTACCTTCTTGATCGAAACATTGTACCGAATATTGAATATTGATTCGTTTCATATTTAAAATGTATTTATTAAGGCACCGTTACTAAAAGAATGATTATGACAGTGTACGGCACTCATAGCCCTGACGAAATGTCAACAAAGGCTGAATTCGCTGTGCATATCTTTCATCAATAGACACACATAGAATAATTGTTCGTATGGTAATTCTCGGTAATACCCGGAGCCTATCGCGTTCAACATCGCATGCAGCGTACAGCGAATGCAGAAAATTGTTCGGCTAATCATACGTCTGCTTCTTGAGAAATTTTCGTGCTTTTTTTTTTCATTCATGCACTGAAATCGTTCTTAACAATTCCACGCGGCCCTCGCTGAAACGTCACGAACTAACGATAATAACGTTCGCCGCGATCGTTATCAGACGTTTCGTTTTCGAAGAACATGTTATTTTAATTTGTTACCATTTTTTTTCTGGGTCATTATGAAGTCAAAATTTAACAAATGGTACCTTTTATCATAAGTATTTTATAATCGTTTTGATATAAATGATAATCAACGTTTTAAAATTTTATGCTACAAAATATACAATGATTAATAATAACGAAAAATGTTCGAATAAAAATGTTACAACTTTTTCTTGAGGTTTCGTATGAAAATTAAGTGTAAACTGTTTTTAGTAGGTACCATACTGTTATCGCGTCACCATCTGAAAACCAACATAGAAACAACGCGATATCGTAATTTTTTTTATTAATACTAAATTGTTAACATAAAATTTTAAAAACATATAAATATATTTATAATTAACCCGTATGTAAAAATATAATACAGTTCGATGACATTTATTAATCGTTTCTAATTCATGCTTGTTTTTTTCTGATTGGGTTGTTCGAAATTGATATAAACTTGTTTATAAGTAAGATTAGATAGTACATACATATATATCTATATCAGGTGCTGATATATATTTTTTAAATGAACATATTCTTCTAAACTCACAATTTAATTCCTACAATTCGTTACCAATCAAATTGAAAAAATCAAATCAAAACAAATCGTTTGTCCTAATTGTTTATTTAGTTATATAGACTATAATGTCTCGTAAAAATCTATTTCCAAATTAAGGTATCTTTTAATTTGAAATTAAAGAATTGATGCTTCATTCAATTGTTATGTTACACATGACTCCAAGAGCTGAGATGGCCCAGTGGTAAGAACGCGTGCATCTTAAAACGCGTGCGTTCAAACCCAGTCAAGCGCCACTATATAAATGTGCTTAATTGTATTATAATTCATCTCGTGCTCGGCGGTGAAGGAAAACATCGTGAGGAAACCTGCATGTGTCTAATTTCATCGAAATTCTGCCACATGTGCATTCCACCAACCCGATTTGGAACAGCGTGGTGGAATATGTTCAAAACCTTCTCCTCAAAAGGAGAGGAGGCCTTACCCCAGCAGTGGGAAATTTACAGGCTGTTTACTTTACTTTTTTTTTACATGACTCCAGATAACGACGGCTTGCTAATGTTAGTCAGTATCATGAAATCCTCTTGATCCAGCACCTCTATCTTGAATAGTTGTCGCTGTTCATATATTCAATTGAACTCAAACAATATACTTTTTGATAAAGATCCCATAAAGGAAAACTTATATCATTTTTATTTACTTAAATTGCGTTGTTCTATGCTTTTTTAATAATATGTTACAGAGAATGTATCATGTATCTCATAATGTATCATTGATATTAGTAGTATACTTAGTGAAACTAGAGTTATTTTTTTCGAAATAGACTGTAAATATATGAAATACAGAAAACATTAATTTTCTAATGTATTAACATAGCGTGGGAGCTTTTTGATTGAAAAATAAATAATAACTTAAGATAGATAGATTAGCCTGAGTTGTAATGTTTTCTAATACTTATATTATAATTTAAATAGCTGACGTGTCACGCAAAACCGCACGAGTTAACCCTTAGCATTCAACATTATCCAACTGGTGAGAAATAACTACCATTGTTATCATAATATTCACATAAAACATCACGTTAGTATAAATCAGGCGCTCGTTGAGCACGCAGGACTTGTGTGCTGGCGTCGTGTGTGCGAAGTACTTTTTATAATGTCGCAAAATAAATACAAACTTAAGTTTTAAGTAATAAGTCTGGATTGAACAATACATACGAGTATATTATATTAGGGTGACTAATTTTCCTCAGATTTTGGTTTTTAAAATAAATAGTCACACTCAATTCCCTACATAATATGACAACAAACTTGATGTGATCATCATGTTTATTTACGACTAAAGAAATTATCTCGTCACGTTACGTCACAGCAATTCATAATTAAAGAAAACCAATAAAATAATATATAATGATAACATATTATTACTATTATAAGAAAAGTCACAAAGTATACAGAATAGCCA
Source organism: Vanessa cardui (assembly GCF_905220365.1). Classification (NCBI taxonomy): domain Eukaryota; kingdom Metazoa; phylum Arthropoda; class Insecta; order Lepidoptera; family Nymphalidae; genus Vanessa; species Vanessa cardui. Next base: position 830,796 of record NC_061154.1, on the reverse strand, counting down.
TCACCACACACAAGGGACTAAAGAGCATAAGAGAAGGTTATGCCTTTGACAGATAGGGCCGACACGTGGTCAATTCTAAATCGCGAGAATAGGCGGTTCTCTCCCAAAACCCAGCACACTGTAAAGAATCCAGCCAGATAACGTTACAATGCACCAAACAGTCAATTACCTAGCATTATTCCGGTCTATATATTGGAAAAGAGTAACTAATGATTAATTGCTGGTTCTTCTCGGTACAATCTACATTCTAAACCGGGGGCAAATTCAGTTGATATAGTTTTCAAAAATGCTTATTCAAAAGTGCTCGTAGGAAACGAATAGAATAAATTATATTTTGATTTAATAATTCAATGTTGTTTACACCTATAAAGATGAATGAAACCCATATTAAATATTATTTTTAAGCGTTTAGTGATAAGTCGATGGTGTAACTTTTACAATAAATGATATTATTTTCTTTCACAGTTGGCATCGTTTCGTATTCGATGCCGAAAGGCGACAAGAGGAGCAATGGCGTCGAGCTGACGGACATGATATATGATGGGCAGTGGGGGGACGAGTTGCGAGGCGGTCTGGGGCAGCTCGTCGACGGGCAGTTCGGCGGCGACGAGATACGGGAGGCGGCCAAGACCTCCGCCTGGGTGGGTTGGCGTAACGACTCGAGGCCCAATCCGCCGGTCGTCATCTTCGAATTCGATAAAGTGAGGGAGTTCAGCGCGGTGCACTTGTACTGCAACAATAAGTTCATGAGGGATGTGCAGGTTAGTTTGGTGATGTCTTATATTCGTAATGTTATTAAAATATTGACAACTTTGTGGTAGGCCTTTGTGCAAGCCCGTCTGGGTAGGTACCACCCATTCATCAGTTATTCTACCGCCAAATAACAGTACTCAGCATTGTTGTGTTCCGGTTTGAAGGGTCAGTGAGCCAGTGTAACTAGTGTAACAGTGTCACTACAGGCACAAGGGACATAACATCTTACTTCCCAAGGTTGGTGGCACATTGACGATGTAAGGAATAGTTAATATTTCTTACAACGTCATTGTCTATGGGTGATGGTGACCACTTACCATCAGGTGGCCCATGTGCTCGTCCGCCAACCTATACCATAAAAAAAAACTACTGTTTTATCCGTCTAACTGTGAGCGAATCAAGCATACTTCAAAGTTATATGTTTAACCTCTTATATGTTTTTTTTTCCTTCAAAAAGTCACCAAATAAAAATCTTGTATAGATTTGTTATAAAATCATAACTTATCGAATGTGTACATGAAAAATTGTAAAAAAAATGTTACTGGGTATTTATTAAAGCAATTGGATCACAAGTGTGATTTTTACAATTTTTGGTTGTTTGTCTGTTTATCAGTTCATTCGTTACCGTTAATCTCGCAATATATCATATTGGCGTTTTATATGTTAACATAGTTTTATTAAAATCGGGATGATATAATACTCACACTTAACAATAAATAAATGGAATGAAATAACACTTTTAGCGATATAACTCTTCCGTAATTCCAAGTGAACTTTGTCGCCAGGTGTTCTCCGAGGCGATCATATCGTTTTCCATCGGAGGCCGGCACTTCCAAGACGAGCCGATCCGGTACACGACGAATGAGGACAATATCTTCGAGAGTTCCCGTAACGTCAGCATCAAGCTGCACCACCGCATCGGGAAGTGGGTGCGGATTGAACTGCATTTCTCGGCGCGGTGGATACTCATCAGCGAGGTGCTTTTCGACTCTGGTGAGTGAATCAGTCATATATTAATGACACTTGGTGAAACATCTCGTCAGCTATCTCTCATATCATAGGGCTAGAGCTCCTTCTCTCTTTAGTGGCAGAATTTCATTGATGAGATGCAGATTTCCTCACGTTTGTCTTTTCAGCCAAAAACGAGATGAATTACAAACATAATATATTAACCGCACCAAAATTCAAAGGTTTGTCTGGGTTTGACCCCGCAATCATCGGCTAGAAAGCTTCGATTTTGAATGAACTTTTTAAATTTAATAGCTTTATCGTTCATTCATCATTCATTTTCATTCGATACAGCTTAAATACTAAAATTGTGCCGCTTCATAAATATGAGTTAGTATTTGACTTGTGTTTATTGAATTTTCAATAATACCTGTCATTGTTAACAGATGTCGCTCAAGGCAACTACACGCCAGAGATCTTAAAGCCGACCGGTACTAAGGACAAAGCGAAAGCGCCTCCCACAAAGGACTTGCCGATATCCACCGCGCACCAAGAAGACCCGCTTTACATGGCGATCGTCGTAGGAGTCTTGACCGCGCTCGTGATACTCCTGGCCGTCGCAGTATTCCTCATCATTCACAGACACAGACATAGGAAATGCTTCGCGTCACCACTGGCTAAAACTACGATAGCGCAAAAGAGGACGGTCGCAGACAATTATAACCCTTGCGGTACATCCATGTTGCCCGACAATAAGATGATAATCGACTGCCCGCTGGACGTCAAGTCCGACGAGTACCAGGAGCCGTATCAGGCCCTCAAGTGCGCTCCGTACTTCAGCTACAGTACGGTCTTGCTCGAGATGAAGGATTTCGTTAAGGACTCCAATACAGCTCTGTCAGGTAACAGTTGTTACAGTATTTTCTTATTTTACTTTGACGGAATTAGTAAGATGACCGCACTGTGAAGGCTATCCTTTATCTCAATGAGATTTCGGTGTGATGTGGAGTGACTTAAAACACTTCGCTCCTGCACCCAAAATAAAGAATTACTTTTGGGTGGTGGATACAGGCTGTCAGGCCAAGCAGACTGCAGAAAATAATAAACTTATCCTAGAAATTAATCATCAATAGAATGTCATCAATCAAAAATAGAATGATCAAAATATACTTTATTCAAGTAGGCTTCCACAAGCACTTTTGAATCGTCATTTAACAACTATTTCAAGTTAAGCTACCACTGGTTCGGAACATAGATTCTACCCTACTATATAAGTTAAATATAATTATACAAATATGTAATATATCCTGCCTGGAAGTCAACAATTATTAAGTTCACGCTTGTTTATCGTCTGTATAATTTTGTATTGAATAATTTTCCTAATTTACGAATCTATTTTTTCCAAATGATTTGAATTTATGAAACGACAAAGCTAAAAATGTTTAATTTTAATTGTCTGCGAGACAAAACATTATTATAATATTTAACGCGATCCATTATGCCCACAACAGATAGCTCCAACTACGACTACGCTGTGCCGGAACTGAGTTCGGCCCCGCTCCTCACAAAGCGGAGGTTGGCAGACAGTCTGTCCGACCGCGCCACCGACCTCGTCAGCGACCATATGGAGACTCTAGACCTCGACACCAGGCGCTCAGCGGCCGGCTCGATACGTTCTAAGCACAGCACTAGGGTGAGTTGACACTATCTCTACTTCCATAGACGTAATAAGTAATTGCTTGTTGTAGACCATTTGTTTATTTATTTATTTATTTATTACATAGGTCGCTAACAGAGCATACATTCTTACAATTGTACATGCTAATAAACAAAAGAAGATCTAGACTAAATGATGCCCTAATTATAAGCAACACTGAATTCTAATAAGACAACAACATAATACCTAGTACTAATAGTTTAGTGAGCAAAAATTTTTTTTTTTTTTTAAATAAAAGTTAGTATTTGTACTCAAACAAAAATATAAGAATGTGTTTTTTAGTTATTACTATAATTAATTAACCATTTATAGAAGAATGAAGAAATTTAAGTTTTATGGTTTTCTTAAATTTATAAAGAGAATCAGAAAAAATATCAATATCATTGCTTGAGCATAATGTTTTGTGAGATCGTATCATTCTATTAAGTGGCGCATTTTGACCGAGGTTGGTTTTACAAAATGCAACAAAATGCATAATACAAAATTAGGTTATTTACACGAAAATATTTAAAAGTATGTAGGATGTGTTTATTTTATGTCAATGAACCGTCATTTCTGATTAAATGTTTACACGAGACGCTGTGTTTCAATCTTCACCTCGAAATTAGCAAAACACATTAAAGTAACTAGTAACGCCCTCTGTATCTGCACATCGACGTAGAAATATTATAGTGTCTCTTAGTTTAATTGTTATTCTCATATCTATAAAATAATGAACAATATTAATTTGTTTTAGTACTGTCATTCTTGAGCCGAGATGGCCCAGTGGTTAGAACGCGTGCATCTTAACCGATGATTGCGGGTACAAAACCCAAGCAAGCACCGCTGATTCATGTGCTTAATTTGTCTTTATAATTCATCTCGTGCTCAGCGGTGAAGGCAAACATCGTGAGGAAACCTGCATGTGACAAATTTCATAGAAATTCTGCCACATGTGTATTCCGCCAACCCGCACTGGAACAGCGTGGTGGAATATGTTCCAAACCTTCTCCTCAAAGGGAGAGGAGGCCTTTAGCCCAGCAGTGGGAATTTACAGGCTGTTGTTGCGTACTGTCATTCTTCCCCCTAAAAAATAAATCATGAATTACAACTCGAATTACATACAAACTACATAGTAACCTAATACTATAATATAATAAATGTATTATCTAAATATTACAACGTATTAAACTCCCTCTCCAGTCTCCCAGTCAACAAGAGGTACTGATAGATCTCAAGCGTCGCTTGGACAACACCAACGTCATTGAGTTCCCGAGACACCGACTCCGCATGATCTCCAAGCTGGCTGAGGGTGCATTCGGCACTGTGAGTAACCGGACATATATTATATAAAAAAACATCCAGTTTGTACAGGAAATTGACCATAAGGGGTCAAAAATAGACTGATTGGTTGACAGGAAAATATCAAATATGATTTATCAGTGAATTTTTCATAATAAAAAAATACCACAAAACACAATGGCACACATACTTGGTATTTTCATTTCGATTTTATAAATATCAGTATTCACCTATAGTGATTTAGTTTCAATTGTAGTTAGGACATTACCCATTCGACAGTACAAGCACTGTCCGGAATTTCTGTGTCCTGTGCCAGTTTTGAGTAAAGTATCATATAAACAACATTTTACCGTATTCGAAACAACTTGAAATCATGCATAGATTTGATGCTTAAACGATATACTTGAAATCACCAATACGACAATAGTAGGCATCCATGTTATATAAAGCAACCTACTCTTTTAGATACAATGTCATGTATCATCTTAGACCTGAGATGTCCCAGTGGTTAGAACGCGTGTATCTTAACCGATGATTGCGGGTTCAAACCCAGGCAAGCACGGCTGATTCATGTACTTAATTTGCGTTAATAATTCTCTCGTGCTCGGCGGTAAAGGAAAACATCGTGAGGAAACCTACATTTGTCGAATTACAGAAATTCTGCCACATGTGTGGTGTTCCACCAAGTCGCATTGGAACAGCGTGGTCGATTTAGGATACCTTTGATTGGTGGGAAGCTGTTCTTATTGTTGTAATGTTTTTAACTCGCCATGCTCGTTCAGGTATACGTAGCGGAAGCAGACGGCGTGCCGGAGTACAACGGTACCATCACCTCGGAGAAGCGGCTGGTGGCGGTCAAGTTCCTCTGCCACGACGCTTCCGCGAAGGAGAGGTATATCATGTATGCGCTTCTTTTTATTATATTTTATTGTCTTTAGCTTTGTACATTACATTTTTATTTTATCTTAACAGGCAAGGCAGTTTGACGTAAATTAGTTAATACTGAGTACAAAACTTAATTTGTTAAGAAATATAATTTGTTTGTATATTCACAATCTTTTAACGGTTATCTAGTTTTACAGATTGCTTTGTTTGTTTATTGCCTAGTTTATATAGATGTAAATTATAACATAAAATCATGATTTAATCCATTCAAATAAAAACTAAGTGCAAAGAACACGTAAAGCATTTGGTTGGATGACTGAGTATAAAAAAAAAATATTCCTAGAGGCTTTTACAAGAATGCCGATGAAACTAAGAAAAACCGGCAAGAAACTCAGTAGTTACTATTTGTCAACATTTAAAAATACAAAGTCATGTTAGTTAAATACAATTATAGTATGACACAAATTAGATGTAGCATTGGAAGATGCAATGAAATGAATATAAAACCGATTACTGCCGATTTACACAACCAATAGAAACAGCTCCCTATCGCACCATTCGACGCTATTCGTCACTATAGATTCACGCGTCAGTTCAACCCGAGAAAACAATTGCATGTAAATCGACGTGCCAAATTGACGAATATATTAGGTCATATGATATTACAAGTTAATACGTTTGTGTAAAGATCATATTCATATGAGAAATAAATATTGATAATTTGGGCTAGCGTACTTCATTCGGATGTGATCGGTTTTACGAATTTTTCCGATGCTACATCTAAGTTGTGTCGTACTATACATATGTATATAACACATACATCCTGTCTGAATGTCAATAAGTTTTAGCTCTACGCTTATTTATCGTCTGTGTTACGCACATTAGTATCCACTATAATTCGGACTGATTCGGTTAATTTATATGGCAGATGCTTTCCAAGCCCCTTTGGGTATGTCCCCACTCACCATATATTCTACCGCCAAACGGTATTGTTTTGTTCTGGTTTGATGGTGGTAGGTAAAGGTACAAGGGACATACTATCTTAATTTCCGAGGTCGGTCCCCACCGACAATGTCCCCATTAACATGAGGCATGAGATTTTTTTTATAGATATGTATAGACAATGAATACTTAACATCACATAGACAATAGTCAGTACACCTGCCTATGTTACATATAAGTTTTGCAAAATTTGGCTTTTCAAAATCAACTATTATTCAATGTGAAATTATAACGATATTCATCAATTTGTATGTTTCATGGTGTTCATCTAAAGTTATGACTTGTTTAAATAAAAACTTGTTTCAGGGAGGATTTCGAGAGAGATGTGCGCATTCTCGCTGCGCTGTCGTCGCCTCATCTCGCGAGAGTGTTGGGAGCGTGTCGGTCCCCACCGTTGGCCGTCGTCCTGGAGTACTTGGAACTAGGTAACGATATCAGATGACAAATAGTAGACATTTATATTTTCTTATATTTAAACCTAGATGAGGTATAGTTTACAAGTGATAGATAGATAGATAGAATATACTTTATTGTACACCACAAACAATAAACTTTACATGGAACAAAAAAATAATAAATTAAAATGTACAAAAAGGCGGTCTTATCGCTAAGTAGCGATTTCTGCCAGCCAACCTGCTATTGCTTGTTCTATTAATTACAATAAAACTTTTAAGACTTCCTATCCTTTATAAATCCTATAAACGAATTCGTTACCTGTTGGATTAAATAACTACTGCCTAAGAAAGGGAATTTCAACAGGCTGGATTTTTTTAAAAAAGCACACATTGTATTCAAACATATTACATATCCAATGATAAGATTTTTTATGTTAAACTCTGAAGTATAAAGATGTGACAGCTATCACGTGTAGTCAGATTTAAACAAAGCAATCAGAATCAAACAAAAAAACGGCTCGAGCACAGTATTGAGCACAATACGTGTTCGATCTTGCATTAAAAAAAATATTCAATAATAATCCGGGAATTCACTGTATTTGTGAAATATTCTCAACGTTATAAATACAATACATACAGCAACGGTACAATAAATGACAGTACCGAAGAATATAGTTATTATTGCGGTTGTGTAGAGTTTATCATATAGTTGACACAGCGTTTGTCTGTGTGTGTTATTGTAGTGGTTGGTTAGTGTATCATATACTTGATGCAATGTTTGTCTGTGTGTGCAGGCGACCTGTGCGCGTTCCTGCGCACGTCTCCGCCCGGCAGCGTGAGCACGGGCACGCTTCTGCACATCACGACGCAAATCTCGGCGGGCATGCACTACCTCGAGTCGCTCAACTTCGTGCACAGAGACCTCGCTACGAGGTACCCTCTATCTGACAACGTTTCTGTGTGTGCGAGTGTAGAAGAATACATTCCATTAAGCATTTTAACAGCGTGGTGGAATTTGTTCCAAACCTTCTCCTCAAAGGGAGAGGAGGCCTTTACACCAGCAGTGGGAAATTTACAGGCTGTTGTTGTAGAATAATAAGACTGAAGCTCTATCAAAGCGAAGAAGAAAATAAGGGTATATACTTGGTGGTAGGGCTTTGTGCGAGCCCGTCTGGGTAGGTACCACCCACTCATCAGTTATTCTACCGCCAAATAACAGTACTCAGTATTGTTGTGTTCCGGTTTGAAGGGTGAGTGAGCCAGTGTAACTACAGGCACAAGGGACATAACATCTTAGTTCCCAAGGTTAGTGGCGCAGTGACGATGTAAGGAATAGTTAATATTTCTCACAGCGTCATTGTCTATGGGTGATGGTGACTTACCATCAGGTGGCCCATATGCTCGTCCGCCAACCTATACCATATAAAAAAATAAATAAAAAAGGGTTATTAATTTGTTACCTTTCGTCGTTTAACTGAATTGTATTGTGTTTTTTCAGGAATTGTCTGATCGGGAAGGGTTATCAAATAAAAATAAGCGACTTCGGCACCGACAACGATGCGTACGCGTGCGACTACTACAAGGTCGACGGTCGGATCCCGCTGCCGCTGCGATGGGCGGCGTGGGAGTCCGTACTTCGGGGGAAGTACACTACCAAGAGTGACGTGTGGGCGTTCGCTGTCACCCTGCACGAGATATTCACCATTTGCAGACGACGCCCATACGAACACCTCACGGAAGCTGAGGTCAGGGGATGCATAATCACTGTCTTGACCTACAAACTATACCCTATACTACTATTGCACCAAACACGTTTCATGTATAGTAGGACACAAATTAGATGTAGCATCGGAAAATGCAATGGAATAAAAATAAAACCGATTACTGTCGATTTGCACAACCAATAGAAATAGTTCCCTATCGCGCAATTCGACACTATTCGTCGCTATAGATTCACGCGTCAGAGAAAGCAAATGTATGTAAATCGACGCGTCAAATTGACGAATATATAAGGTCATATGACATTACAAGTTATTACGTTTGGGCAAAGATCATATTCGGATGAGAAATAAATATTGATAATTTGGGATGGCGTACTCAATTCGGATGTGATCGGTTTTACGAATTTTGCCGATGCGACATCTAAGTTGTGTCGTACTATACTTATCATTCATTCGATTTTAATAACTCATTAATCCTGATCTGTCATCCATCCATCAGCCCATTTCCGTCCACTGCTGGACATAGGCCTCTTCAATTCCACGCCACTGAGATCGTTCTTGGGCTACGCGCATCCAGCTCCTGCCAGCCGTACTGGCAGGAGTATTATTATTACACACATTATATTAGTATTACACACAGACAAACACTGTATCAAGTATATGATAAACTCTACACGACCACAATAATAACTATATTCTTCGGTACTGTCATTTATTGTACCGTTGCTTATATATACAATACTTATAGTACGACACAAATTAGATGTAGCATCGGAAAATGCAATGGAATGAAAATAAAACCGATTACTGCCGATTAACACAACCAATAGAAATAGCTCGCTATCGCGCCATTCGACGCTATTCGTCGCTATTGATTCACGCGTCAGAGAAAGCAAGTGCATGTAAACCGACGCTTCAAATTGACGAATATATAAGGTCATATGATATTACACGTTATTACGTTTGTGCAAAGATCATATTCGCATGAGAAATAAATATTGATAATTTGGGATAGCGTACTCAATTCGGATGTGATCGGTTTTACGAATTTTGCCGATGCGACATCTAAGTTGTGTCTTACTATATGTATTGTATGTATAACATTCAGAATATTTCACAAATACGTTATATTTTATTTGAAATTTATCCTGATCTGTACTGAATCCAAAATGCCTGTTCACCTAGGTGTTGGAGAACCTTTCTCACCTCCAAGCCGACGACGGCCTCTTCGAGTGCATCGACCGCTGCCCCGGTCTGCCGCGAGACATCTACGAGCTGATGTGCGAGTGTTGGAGACGAGACGAACTGGAGAGGCCGACCTTCGCGGAGATACACCTGTTCTTGCAGAGGAAAGGCCTCGGATACGCTACCTCGTGACTGGCGGTCCCCCCGGGGTACCTTTGGACTTAGCCGGCTAGCTGTGGGTGCGGTTGTTACGATTGATTCTCTTACCAACCTGGCTCCACTTATTCCCTCACTATCAAAGTGTAACGCAGATTGAAGTTCTGATCACAAGCACATGTCGAAACCGATGAAACAATAATTGGTCTCCACAAAAGTAACTTTTTAATAACCTTTCCAAAATAACCTGGAGTTATCAACAAGAATGATTATTTTGTAATTGTTGGTAACTTTTTGGTATAAAAAAAGAAATGCCAACTTTGAATTACCGTAAACAAAATGTCTGTTGTATATATTATATACCGCGTGGGAAGCGTCAAGCGTTCGCTTTAATGGTGGGGAAGTGTGGAGTCCCTCTCCCGAGCTGAGATACCGGATTTTGTTTGAATACGTTTATTGTATGTATTGCTTTACTTTATATCGACAGGCTATATATTATAACATCCTATATAAAAAAAAATATATCGTGTTAAATTAAATTATTTAATTATGTTTTAGATAGATATGAATTTAAATTTAATTTGGAAAATTCGCAATCGCTACAATTTTCCATTTATATTTGTCGGTTAAGAGGAAACATCGAATGGTAGAGTAACTGAACACATCTGAATGTTTTGTATCGGATCGAGGGAGATGTATTGTACGATCGTCGCTCGCAATCACGATCGCATTTAAGTATACCACGACACAACTTAGATGTAGCATCGGCAGAATTCGTAAAACCGATCACAAATCGACAGTAATCGGTGTTATTGAATTTGCCGATGCTACATCTTAGTTGTGTCGTACTATACGGAGATATCTTACTTACAAGATTACCGAAAGACTGAAACTGTGTTAGATTACTCTGATCTTTAGTCGGTTTAGACTAAAACTGAAGCCTGCAGATGTGTTTATTGTTTAGAAATGATTTGTTAAAACCGGCATCTTGGCTTACGATGACCTGGAGGTATCCGGGATGATTAGATAAATTTGATCTTGGATTGTTTGTATGTCTAGATAGAGTGACAAATAACAAACAGTACATAACAGTAACTTATTGTCTTAGTGTGAGTGACAGCTGCGTTAGACATACGCCAAACGTCACGATACTTTAATAGTGTGCGTTAAGTGTTGCCACTATTTATTATCTGTCTAGAGATATAAATAATGAAAGAATTTCATATTATATCGAGTATCAGTATTCGTTAGACCCACTTCACTGTCTATTGTTTTGTATGTAACTTCGTGCTTACGTAGCTGTTTTTTTTTATATATAAATTTTCAATTATATTGGAGTATAATTTTAAACTATAGTTTGAAAGTTATAAACATAATTTGTGAGGTGCGGCCGTGGATACTAAGGCCTAAAACTGACCCCAAATGTTTTATATATACATATATATATTGTACACTTTTGCGATAACGCTTATGGACTGAAGATTTTTTATACGAGTATGTTTTGTAAAGTTCAAGTTTCCGTTACAAATATAAAACGATGTACTTAATAATTTTAATGATTCAAATTCAAATTAAAAGCTTTAATCCATCTTAAAATACAACGAAATTTTTAAAACAATAATTTTAAGTATTTTTAGTATTATATAACAATATTTTGTGCCATATATTATTGACATTGTTTACAGCGTGCATTATAGTTATATATTATATCGATAATTTATATAGTTACATTATATAAACGAATATCTATTATTGAGAATTAAAAGCATTCTGAAACGACCGCACCTCGGCTAGTAATTGACTTATATATAAATAGTTCTCTCGCCTTGAGAGTTACCTCGTAAGCTTTTAGATAATTTCGACTGAATATCGTACGATAGACGAACATTTTTGTACTTAATGTGAAAATAAATTGAGTCACTCTCCGGCTTCAGCACGGCCTCCCCTATCGTAGTTCGTACGATGTCAAACGTATATATTTATTATGTTCTATTAATTTCTGACTGAAAATTCCATGTTTCGTTACATTAATGAACGTTGAATTCATACATCACTTATCTCTTTCTGTCAAACGGTGTGCGATAGAGACGTTTATTAATTTAGCGATTATAGTTTCTAGGACGTTTTTAAAGTGACGTTTAGTTAGATGACCTGACAGCTAGATTTAGACTTAACGCTGCAGGATTTAAGAGGCTTCTTAATTATGTTGTTGTTAGTGTAACGGCACGTATTTTTCAATTTATGAGCTTAATAGCTGTCGTAGGTCGTGTCGAGTGTTGCCAATTTGTAAACAGTCGATGAATAGTGTTATCTGTTCGCTTGACGTGTAACATGTATTTAAAGGCTGGAATTTTAAAATTTTAACTCGAGACATATAAAAATATTGGAACATATAGATGACTAAATAAAGTATATACAATACTCACGAATAATCAAAAACAATTTTCGATGAGATACATGTTACACGTTCCACCTCTGCCGCGTAACTCACGAGTGAGCTACGTTTAATAGACAGTAGACAAGGTTACCCACCAATACTGCCCCCCCCCCCTATCGACCATTGACAACTTCGACTTAGAAAGTTACCGACCTAGATAGTAATTTATTTTCATACAACACCTATATTACCTACAATAAAAACAGTGATCTTATATTTGTGTATATGTAAGTTTATATAGTTGCATTTTAAAAGTCGATACAATGAATTATTTAAATAAAAAAAAAGAATTATAAATAAATAGATGTATTATATACACTATAGATATACATATGTCTATTTTCCGTAGTTTGCTGGTTCCGAGTTAGTGTTGACAGTTAACGACAATATATCGATTAGATAGTCTTTTTATTCGATAAATCGTATCGCGATTCGGATAATCGTTAGAATCGATACGATAATCCGATCGCCCTAATAGTGTATCACTAGGTGTTACGTTCCCGTGGACCGAACCGACGGCTTAATGTTAGGAGCCTATATATTTAGCACTTTAATATTAAGTAGTATAAGAGCGTCTTTAGTTTGCAATGTAGACATGTTTGAACTTGTACACAGACGGAACCAATGTAATAGGCTAATGTGTATTCTTATCGAATAAACGCTAAGTTCGCGCTCTCTCATTCTCTGTCCCTGTCGCGCGTATTGATAACCGTTCAGCTGGACAAGGACAGCGAACGAGTTGGGCGATTGAAAGCGTTTAGAAGTAAGACTCAAGAGATCTATGTAATTTTTAAGTATATAGAAAACTATAAGACTTTTCTTTACGAACCTGGCCTTACTTTCTCGTTACTGTCTAGCTTGTAGACAATAGATAGCGTAGTTATACTTGACCCCCCCCCCTTTCCTTCCTTCTCTATAGTGCCGCGTATCTTTAGGTAATTAAATTAGTCACTAATAACAATGTACAATAATAAACACCCTCTCTGCCTTAGTGTGCGACTTTTATCCCTAAAGCGAATATCACGTTAGATGTTTTATGACTTGTAAATACGAATACGGCTAATGTAAAGAAATATTCAGCACTATGGAAATCTTAAATTCCTAACAATGGTCCAAACTTCATTCGCTTTTTTATTTGTACTATACGATTATACAATTTCTATTTAGATAAATAAATAATAATTAGGTCTATAGATATGTCTTACGCTTTAATTTTATTTTATAGTGTAAAACGTGTATTTGATGAAATGCTTAATTTTCATAATCAAAGTTTTATGGAGGTTGATACCAAATGCAGTATTTTTATTTTATACTCTACATCTTTGTACCCAAATAAAAGCAATATTCTAACTTATGCCGTGTTTCTCTTTGTGTACGACCCTTTCTTTTAATATTCAACAGATTGTTGGAAACTGTATGTGTACCAAAGTAATCTCAGTAACTATGTAACCAACTAGCAGCATAAGTTGCTGAGAAGTAATTAAAACATCGGACAACCTGACAAAATTTTCCTATTACTTAATGGGATGAAGAGCCGAAAGTGCCAGCGACGAGGGGTTATCATTACCAAAGTACACACTACAAACTTGTTTGCACTGAGTTTACATGTAATTTGTGATCATAATAATTCAATTCGTGCTCAGACACAATTTGTCACATGGATATTGGCCGACCCGCGTAGAAACAGCGGGGTTAAATTACGTACAACGTTCTCTTCAACACGACAGGAAGCCTTTGCTACTCATATGCTTTTACTTGACTTTGCACCCTTTGTGTTCATAAAACATACGAAATGCAAATGCGTTTATAAAAGCAGGGCCGAGCTAGTTCAAACTATAACACGATATAAATAAATAATCCATTGTTTGCAAAACATATGTAAAAACGTCGGTTACTTTATTTTTTTCGTAGTTCTGGCGTATAAACACTATTCTTCTTATCGACCGGCGTATCAACAACATCCTTCACGAAACAAAACAGCTCAGAGCAAAACTATACCCAAACGTTAACCACACAGCCGCATAAACATTTCAACATGAAACGAGGCGGACTTCTCATAGCACTCTATGTCCTACAAACCGTTTCAGCAGTTAAGGTCAAAGTAATAATGCATTCTGATCAAGAAGACTCGAGAGCAGATGAAGACGAAACGCAAACAGAGTCGTGGGATTCGAGGAAGAAAGTCGAAATAACTATGCTCCCGTTCCTAAAGAAAGCTCACAGGGCAAAGCAGATAGAATTCGAGGAGGAGAAACAAACCGAGAAGCCAAAACAGATGCACCCCAACGAAATGCTGTTTCCGTTAATATATCGACAGAACCATATAAACAGCATGTTCAAATTCGGTGAGAATTGGTACACTTGGTCGAATGAGAAACGAACGGACGGGTCGAAGGCAGTCAGCTATTACATTTGCTACGACGAACCGAAGCACTGCGACGAAATCGGATGGGTAAGAAGTTATTGTATGAAGGAAATAAATATATTTATAAAATAATAATTAAGTTTATACTATTTAGTAAATGGCAAATAGCTTTCAGTCGACGAAATTTTTATTTAGATCGATTTTTATTTAGAGCGTAACTTTGATTTATAACTCTAACATAGAAATAATTGCACAGGAGCGAACGGACACAATACCAAAATGCGCATTCCAAATAGAGGCGCTTACACCCGACGACCGCGCTTGCATCAACGGCTTCGGCGTGGAGTCGCGCGCTAATTCCGCTTGCGACGGCGGAGAACAGATGAAGGTACAATGCTTACTGTTATAATACTAAAATTTGAAATTAATTGACTGTTTGAATATGAATTCCACTTCAAATGATCAAATTTTATCTCAAGGTTAGCGAGATTGTACGCTCGTGCGGGCCGAGGATACGTTCGCTATGGCGCTTCGTGCGAGTAGGACTCCGACCCACCAGTGCAGTTAAACCTGCCGACGTCAATTCACTCGTCTGTGAGGATGAAGACGAATGCTACCTCAGTGTAGAATACAGGGTAAGAACTTTATTTGTAATCTACTAAAATTTATTTTTTAAGACAACTTTTAATTTTTCGTATCCGTATAGATATTAGCATTTACTTTACAATGTTTCATATATGGTGGTATACATTTATTTTCCAATTATCAGAACACTTCTTAACAAGTAATAAAACCGGGGCATTCATTTATACTTGTTAGATCAAATTTTTTTCTACTGTGTCGTACATATTACTGAAATAATGCAATAGAAATACCTACTATCGTAGACTTCACACCATCCCTTGAAAGCCTTCGTGATCTTTATTTGAATCAGCTCTTAAGCATAAATTAAGGCCTAACTTCAGATGTTATTGACGATGTTAAGACAAAATAATTGAAGCCATTATTACATAGTGATAAAAAACTCGCTTACTGCTGTCTGTCCCTATGTATGCTTAAATATTTAAAATTACGCAACGGATTTTGATGTCATTTTTTTTAATAGAGAGATTGATTCGAGAGGAAGGCTTTTGTAAATAATATGACGTAATAAATATAATAGTAAAGAAACATTAACGATTTTAGAAGTTTAATGTGTGTGTAAATAAACAAATTCTGTATCTGTAGTAGGTATATTTAGTATCGATATTATACCCGTGCGAAGCTAGGGCAGGTCAATAGTATTGAAATAATTAAATATCTATCCAACTGGAAAACTATTAAATTAATCGTTATAATTTCATTAGATTCACCACGACAGAATAACATTCTCGCTACACGAACCCAGCCGCGGGCAGACGTTTAAGAGCGCTCTGAAGCGTGACGTCAACGAAGACGATAAGACTGTCACGGAGAGCCACGCGAAATCAGCACACAAGGGGAAAAAAGTGGAAATCGCAAAGAATAAGAAAAACCACATGAGGAACAGGAAAGTAGCCGAAGGAAAGGGTGTGGTGAAGGATCGGGATAACTCAGAATACACGAACCGCAGGCAGGACAAGAATAAGATCAAGATTAGGGAGGATATTTCCGAAGACGTGTCCGAATAAATATACAATTAACACTTTACATTATGTCGTTTGATTCCAATCACTTACATCAGCGGTCGGCAACCTTTTGGTAGGCAAGGGCCACAAGGTGGCAAAATAAAGGATACTCGGGCCGCAGTCTTGATATAAACCTTAGAGGCCCAATATACCTACGCACAATTAGTGTTAATTAGTCATATTCCATAGATAAAAGAAAAAAGCTATTGAAAGTTTTTAAATGATACAGAGTTAAATTCGTACACATAATACTTACATTATGTTTATATGTTTGAGCATATAAAAATAAATAAATGAAAACTGCAAACGACCTAATTTTAGTGTGATGTCTGAGGTTGTATTTTAGATGCTATTTTTTGTACGTTTAATATATTTGTCAACATTTTTGCAAAACAGTCACGAAGACATTCGCGGACCGCTGACTTACATATTAACACTTAGATGTACTATTATGCATCTAATTGTTAAACAACAATGAACATGGTCTTGCAAAAAATAAAATATGTAATAATTTATTTCGATCTTATTGACGAATGTAATGACTTTTGCGAATGAATGAAAAACTTAACTGAACAGATAGGTAAAGAACGTGGTTGTTTATTTAGGGGGAGATTGAATGAAAGATCATTTCGATTACATGGGTTTACTTTCGCTTATAATGTAAATGATTATTTATGTTTCTTCAGCTTCGTCTTGGACTGCTTGTGCGGCTCTTGCTCGTCGCGGAACTTTTTGTAGTTAACATTCTTGTAGTTGAAGGGCTTTACGTTGGCGGCGCTCGCAGGTGCGGGCTCGGTTTTATTCTTCACCTTGTTCTGATTCTTGTTCTTGGTCTTGTCCGATTTATTCTTCCCCTGGCTGACGCTGGGTTCGTTCTTCTTGGCCGTCTTCTCGTTTGGTATCTTTCGTTTGCGCAGCGCCCCGGTGCCCTCCATGTCGGACGCCGGCGCTGCCTCGTCGTCGGGCTCATTCTCCGCTTTCTTCTTTTCATTTTCGATGAGAGTCTTCGCTTCTTGCAGCTTTATCAGCACTTCAGTCTTTATATACTCGTTGCCCT
The DNA here is from genome assembly GCF_905220365.1 of Vanessa cardui. Taxonomy (NCBI): domain Eukaryota; kingdom Metazoa; phylum Arthropoda; class Insecta; order Lepidoptera; family Nymphalidae; genus Vanessa; species Vanessa cardui. The sequence continues at coordinate 813,248 of NC_061154.1, read as the reverse complement.
TCGATATGGCCGTAATTTTCGCCTCTTTGTCTTTGTACTCTTTTATCTCCTCCACCTGAATTAATACAACACTTATATTAAAAACTAAACATTGCGTGTTTTCTATGTTATAGCTAAAAAGATTTTATTATAAATATTTACATTCATTGATTGATTCAACAAATTGAAAAAAGTGTTATTAATTATGTATTTGTTATCAAATTAATACATTTTTTGACGACCTCCATGGTCGAGTGGTGTGTACACCGGTTTTCATGGGTACGCCACTCTGAGGTCCCGGGTTCGATTCCTGGCCGAGTCGATGTAGATTACCAATAGTTTTCTATGTTGTCTTGGGTCTGGGTTTTTGTGGTACCGTCGTTACTTCTGATTTCCATAACACAAGTGCTTCAGCTACTAACATTGGGATCAGAGTAATGTACGTGATGTTGTCTCATATTTATATTTATTTATTTATTTTTAATTCGTAAGCAACTACTTTAGTCAGAGTTTAATAATTATAAAATAATTAATTAATTATATTTTTGTATCTTTGTGTATAGCACACACATGTACCATAGCTACGTACCTGTGCCAATGAACGATACTGTTTGTATCTGTCGAACGGTGGAACAAACATCTTCGCATCCACATTCAAACGCGAGCCCTGGACAACAAATAACAATCTTATACTTATAAATAAATATAACAACAATTAATACAATACACAATATATAAGTGAAAGAACTAGAATGCAGATTGAGTATGAAATAATAAGTGTATCTATTAGTGTAAAAATTCGTTTCAAAAACACCAATTTTGGAATTGAATATACATGGAAAGTATATAATAGCCATTAATTTTGAGATACTTATACAATAGATCAACATATAGTAATATGTTCCGAACTAAATATGTATATTAAATTTAAAGCTACCAGTTCTGTATTATTATTATATGATTTCTAGTTGTATTATATTCAAGAAACAATTACTTCGGTTTACAGATAATAAATGTATGGAGATGTCATATTATGCTTGTGTTCGATAAAAACTTGTAAACATTGTGTGCAGTGGTTACGCATCGCATATTCACATTCGCAAATGTTCGAGAATTAAAAATTCGAAAATAAGCTAATAAAAATAATATGAAAGCAATATGAAATAAGACAAAATGGCAGCATATTTATTAAATAAAGTTGTATTCTTACTCCATTATACAATCTATCACCTCAGACAAGCCGAGCTTTTCTTTAAACAGCCTTTGCTTACTACAACTCTTTGTTAAGAGTCCAACTAACTAAAATATCGACAGTTATGCACAGTTACATCACTATTCTCTATATAGTATAGTCTACACGAGTTACAATAACACAGATTACCTCAAACAAATGATTATGCTTTGTTGAAATATTAAATGGTAATACTTTAAATATGATATACTTATAACTAAATATATAAAATATATGTCTTGTATGTCTGTTCGTAAATATTAACTTCTTTGTCGAATATATGATAGCGACTGTTTTTGAACATTAAATGAATACGGTCACCAAAGCGTGAGCAAAACAAAATACATCCATACATTAAAATGTTTGATTTAATGATTTAAACTCACAGTGCCAGGGTCGGGGGTCTTGAACACGGGGATATCAGCCCTCTTGGGCGGGTCCTCAACCTCTTCTTCCACGAGGCCCACGGCTTCCTCTGTGTTACCATCTTCCTCCCTGTCAACAAAATTGAATATAACCTTCTTAAACAAATGTAGATTCCTAACAACCTTTAAGATTGTTTTAAATTTTTTTTCTGAGTTAGTTTATTAAAGTAAAAGTTCGAAGAAACTTAAAATACCAATGGTGAGTTATGAATTTATTTGTTACAACACGTTATTAAAGGTAGAGGTTCTTTGAAAAAAAAGCGAACTTTACACAGTTAAGAAGACACTTATTATTGATTTTGAATAGAATAACTACTTTGATTATTTCGTTGTGACATTACCTTATCAAGGATTTGATAAGAACTTCTTTATGTTCTCATGTTTCACAGCTTAATATACTACTTATTGAAAATACGTTAGTGTATTTTTCCTTCAACATTTACAGTTGATACTATTTGGTATATAAATTGCTTAATTTCTCCAGTATTCGTTCTTAATAACTATCGAAAATTGAATTAGTTTTTCAAAGCGAGTTTGTAGTTAAAAATATATAATAGTAAATATAATAGTTAAAAAATATGTGGTTATAATTACGTGTATTCGGGGTAGTTTCCCAAGTCGAGGACTTCGTAGGTTAATTGCGGCGGCATGATCGACATCGCGTCAACGGCGGCCGGCATCTGGTACAGCTGAGGCTCCAGGGGGAGCTCACGGCACTGGAACCGAACACAATATTGTAATCGCTTGGCCATTACCAGTAGGAAGAAACCTATCACAGACTAATACGATGTACCCAATTTATAGAATATATTTAGATTAAATTTATATAATTTAATGAAAGTCATGAATAAATATTATTTTGCAGACCGTAGCTACATTATGTTGAATTCATCAGATAATTTGGTTTGTATTTGTTAATTTTAAGTAAGTTTCGTTTTTAATCTAGCATTATTACTTTTTAGAATTATATATAATAATTGCTTATATTAATAGTTTATTTGACCTTGATAAAAAAGAAGACAACAAAACAACTAACTTCATAATATAAAAATCAATTCAATGTCGTTTTATCCCACGTACCGATAGCAGCATCCGGTGTACGGTGACAAGATTCTGCTTCAGGAACGGCGACATGGGGTTGCAACAAGCGCTCAAGCCCTGCATTTCTCGTGGAAGTGCCTCGGCGAGCGACAGCAGCATGTGATTCGGCAACAAGTATCTGACACATATAAAAACATCCATTTACGACCAGTTATTTGGGTAATCTCTGCCACTTGATCTTTTCCCATTAATCTAGTATGTCTTAATACTCCCTTTAATTATATTTACAGGCATAACACACACAACTTCTTAGTTTTTTACAGCGCCAATGTCTATGGGCGATGGTGGCCATTTGGCATCAGCTGATTGGTTTGCCAACACCCCTCCCACTATAAATATATATTAAGGTTGTGTGACATGATGCACTCTGGACTCTTGTTTCGACGCATATATTCGTTACAAATTTTAGAATATGTTACTCACGTGGTACTCTCGTCCAGTTCCCGCGCCTGAGCGTCCCGCCAACGGTACAGCATCCGCAGGGCGGCCATTTGTTTCGAATTGAAAGACTTCTTCGAGCGCATGTAGATCGTCATGTGACTGTTCTCGTTCAACACTTCTTTGTTGTACGTCTGTGGCATAAGAAACCTTTTTTAATTTAATGCACAACAAAATAAACAAATCATGTTAATATGATATCAATATAGAAGTTAAAACAATGGATTAAATAAAACTAGTTATAACGGATTTTAATCGCGTATATTAATTATTTTGGACATCCCGACGTTTCGAGCACTTTACAGCGTTCGTGGTCACGGGTAGACTAAGGTGGCATTTGTCTATTTGAAGAACAAAGGAAATATTATTTGCAACTACCGCCAACGATTTCTCAATTGGTATCTTGAGTAACGTTCCGGTTGCACTGTATCTTTAGGTCTTGCAGTCTGTTGGATTTGGGATTTTAAATTTTTATTAGTGGATCCCAGGTGTTAGAAAGTATCCAACCATCTTCTCTATTGAAGTTCGGATGTTTTTGAATTTCAATAGCCTCGCGTATCGTTCTAGCAACGAACCTATGTTCTTTAGCGAGGATCTGTGGTTTATCAAACCGGATAAAAAAACGAAACGTCGGGATGTCCAAAATAATTAATATACGCGATTAAAATCCGTTATAACTAGTTTTTATTTAAATGTGTAATAATCGCGATAATTTAAGACAACATTAAATCAATGATATCAATATTGTAATGATAAAAAAGCATTTATGTAATAACTTACGGTGCCACACAGATGACGGCTCACTTCGAAGACTGAGAGCAGTAGGTTCGGTTCCCCTCCCCCCGCATCCAGCAGCTCGCCCTTCAACCGACGCCAGATGTACAGCAGGTAATGCGTATCCAAGCGAGCGTACTTCACTAACTCGTCGGGAAGCGGACGAATGCGCCAATCGGCAAGCTGGTACCTGTGGGACGTTTGTATTATTTAGTATCTTTAGAGTTTATAATGTGAAAATAAACTATATCAACAACAGCCTGTAAATTCCTAAAGGCTGGGCTAAAGGCCTCCTCTTCCTTTGAGGAGGTGTGAACATATTCCACCACGCTGTTCCAATGCGAGTTGGTGGAATGCACATGTGGCAGAATTTCTATGAAATTTGTCACATGCAGGTTGTTCGCGCGATGTTTTCCTTCACCGCTGAGCTCGAGATAAATTATAAAGACAAATTAAGCACATGAAACAGCGGTGCTTGCCTGGGTTTGAACCCGCAAACATCGGTTAAGATGCGCGCGTTCTAACCACTGGGCCATCTCGACTCACTCGACTCAACTATATTAAACACCAAATCAATTACATGAATGAGGCGTTTCAATGAAAAAATAAATTTGATCTGTATCTCTATAACTTATATTGTTATCAAACTGAAATGTTTAAAAATTTGTATATACAAATGACCTTCTTAATGGAAGTGATCATCTACGTCATAAGGCTATTTAAGGTACAGATGTAACCTTGTACATATTCTTTTTATTTATATGTTGTAAATTTGATAGATATTTATACATATTATTAAATACTTATTCCTAAAATGTTTTGTTTGGCGAGGCCGAAATACTAACTGTTACTTGACTTATTGATTAAATTGTCTATGTTCATTTAATAGAATTCCTTTTGCCGTTAACAGCTTAAAATTAACTACATAAATATATTAGGTTGGAGAAAAAGTCTTTTCGCATATAGTATGTATGAAATTGTAATAAAATCTCTTTGGCTATACCATTTGTATCTGGCTGGTTTTGGTATCATTAAAAAATTTTAATTGTAAAGAAGGCACTTCCAAATTCAAATTAGGAATTTGTGTGATTTTCATTTGTTTTTGTTGTTGTTAAAATGAGTGAATCTAAAGAAGAAATTCGATACATTTTAAAATTTTACTATAAAAAAGGTAAAATTGCAACTCAAGCCGCGAAAAAAATTTGTGATGTTTATGGACCTAATGCAGTATCTGTGAGAGTAGCGCAAGTTTGGTTTAAGCGTTTTCAAGCCGGAAATTTTGATATCAAAGATGCATCTCGCTCTGGTCGCCCTGTTACGGACAAAATTGATGCCATTTTTGAAATAGTGGAGCAAGATCGGCATATTAGTAGTTACGATGTAGCTGAAGAACTGGCAATTGACCACAAAACGGTTTTGACTCATTTGGATAAAGCTGGGTACACAAAAAAGCTCGATATATGGGTGCCTCATGAACTTACTGAAAGAAACCTGTGATTCTTTATTACGACGTAATGAAACCGAACCATTTTTGAAGAAGCTGATAACTGGTGATGAAAAGTGGATCACATACGACAAGAACGTGCGAAAAAGATCGTGGTCAAAGGCCGGTCAAGCTTCACAGACTGTGAAGGTAATGCTGTGTGTATGGTGGGGTTGGAAGGGCATCATTCATTATGAGCTGTTACCGCCCGGCAGGACCATCGATTCAGAACTGTATTGCGAACAATTGATGAGATTGAAGCAAGAAATTGAGAGAAAGCGGCCAGAATTGATCAACAGAAGGGGTGTGGTTTTTCACCATGACAACGCTAGACCTCACACATCTTTAGCCACTCAACAAAAATTACGAGAGTTTGGCTGGGAGGTATTAATGCATCCGCCGTATAGCCCTGACCTTGCACCTTCAGATTTTCATCTGTTTCGGTCTCTGCAGAATTCCTTAGGCAGTGTCAGGTTAACATCACGAGAGGCATATGTCTATTTGTTTCATCGTATGCATAATTTTACATTTAGGATCACTATCCCTAAGTCCCATTCCCTAGGAGTTTTCCATGCAACCAAGAATTTCTTCGTGCAGTTTGCACATCTGACACCACGCCTATCCCAAATAAATCAGACAGGGTGAGAGAATTTTGATAGTATTTAATGAATAATCAATACTAATATTATAAGTCCAAACCTAAGTCTGTGTCTGTTCCTCTTTTACGGCCACACTACTGAGCCGATTTTGATGAGATTTAGTATGAAGCTTTAACTCTAAGGATGGACATGGGTCATCGACCCCTAGTATGCGTACGTATACTAACTTCTTCTCAGCGTGACCAAACTACTGAGCCGATTTTGATGAGATTTAGTATGAAGCTTTAACCCTAAGGACATGGGTCATCGACCCCTAGTGTGCGGACGTATACTAACTTCTTCTCAGCGTCGACCCCGCAGTAACGGAACAGGAGACTCTTGAGGGAGAGCGATGGCAGGTTGAGTGCGCGCGCAGCCTTGTGGGTGTCGAACATGCCCACCACGTACACGCCGAAGTCGCGCTGCAGCCACAGCACATCCATTTCGGCGCCATGGAACACCTGGTAAAATACCATAATTACACTAAATGCACAGAAGAAACAAGCATCTTTCCGATATACATGGAGAGAGACAAAACAAGCATCTTTCCTTCTCTTTCCGATATACGTGGACTGTTCTGTCTAATAAGGTTTTATATTTTGAATGCTTAATTATTAAAGATAATGTAACATATAGTGCTTCGTAGTTTATTTTCTTTTATAATACTTATAATAATATCTTATAATAGACACTTTAATTTCTTTTAAATATTTTAACCGGTTTATGAATTGATTTCAACTTTAAATTCTTTATATATATTTATATATGTTTGAATCGTCGTCGAATTTAAAGGGAATCCACATATAAAGTAACTCACTTTTATCTTTTTAGGGTCGGTGAATGACAAGTTCAACTTGTGAATATGTTCGCGCACGGCGAGCGCGTCGATGAGGAAGTCGCCGGCGTATGTCGTTATTTGAATCAGACAGGTTATGCCTGAAACGAATGGACCATTAATAATACATCTCATCCATAATAATAACTTATTTATGGATGTCAAATGCGCTTTGACTCGAATTAATATATAAAAATAAACGAGTACTACGTTTATTTTTATATATTAATTCGATAAGTTTATTACATTTTTATGATTGATAAGAAAAGTTTTACTACTGAGTTCCTTGCTGGTTCTTCTCGATAGAATACATGAACTATTTAGATGAAGAACTAGCAAGTAACAGGTGTTGCATTTTAGTCTCGTATAATCCTGATGGAGTCTTCCGCATATTACCCTCTTTACCATAAATGCACGGGGCACGTGGCACCCATCCACAGGGGGCCCCGAAAAACCAACGTTTTCCCTTACCCGTTTGTGTATACGTTGACTGCTATTTATATTTCCCTAATTGCCATATTGGTTATTAACTAACATCTTTATCAAAAGGCTATTAAAGGATATTAAAAGTTGAAAGCTGTGGGCGTGCTCTTCCTTATAGAAATAGATTAGCTTTAGCCTTATATTTAAGAAAATTACTGCACCGTTTATTTGAAACTTAACTGTAACGAAATTATTTTTACAAGAAAAGCCGAATTTTTAAAATTAAAAATAAATTGTTTCATTTTTATAAATAATAAATAGCTAGCAAACGGGGCCCCATATTCATGAGGGCCTTAGCATAGTTACGCACTGCTGAGATTTATCTTTGCTTATCTTTAAAAAACGCTGCGGAGTGAGCTCGTGAGAAGACCACATCAGCAAAGGCAACAGTTATGCACGTTTTATTCCTCCGTCAGCTTTAAAGAAGTTCTTTTCACCCCGGGAGAGCGACGGATCTACCGTCGTGGCAACATGTACTACCATGTACCATTACACATATTAAATATGCAAGTAATCTGGTGGCACCGCCGAAGGTTAGCAAGTGCGTACAGCTTCATGCTTCATCAGTGGCAAGACATAGTTTAGGACATCATTCCACTAGATCTCTTGATATCTCTTCTCTTGAGAAAATATGTTATATTTAAGTATCGTGCTTAAAAATCAATAAATACGTACTTAATATATCATTTTGTATAAATGTATGTAATGTATTTTGTATAATGTAAAGTATGTAAAAGGTAATATATTTGTAATATATTACCTTTAACAGAATATTTATATATTTATATTTTGATGAAATGGCCCAGTAGTTAGAACGCGCATCTTAACCGATGATTTCGGGTTCAAACCCAGGCAAGCACCACTATTTATATGTGCTTAATTTGTGTTTATAATTCATCTCGTGCTCAGCGGTGAAGGAAAAGATCGTAAGGAAACCTGCATGTATCTAATTTCATTGAAATTCTGCCACATGTGCATTCCACCAATCCGCATTGAACAGCGTGGTGGAATATGTTCCAAACCCTCACCTTAATGAGAGAGGATGCCTTAGCCCAGCAGTGGGAAATTTACAGGCTGTTACATTACTTTACAGAATATTTTGCCCCTTTTATTGCTCATGGGATTTGTTTTTAGATTCAAAAACTCCAGCTTAGATGTATTAACCTTGCAACGTTAAGGACGTCACCTAAACATGGTGTTACAAAGAAAGGTCTACTCCGAATCACCATTAAAATTGGTTTGAACGCTATCAAATGCTTAAACAAACGTAGACAAAAAATAAATCAATTCAAACTAATAACTTGTTTAAATTTATTTTATAATGATAATCTATTTATTAGCCACTCGAAGGATGTGCCACCCAATTAAAAAAATCAACTCATTAAAAATATAATAGCTTATCTAGGGGCGTTTCTGCGACGATAGATATTAGTCTCCTGATAACTTCACGAGATTGTCAGACAAAGAAAAAAGGTTTATATCTGTATCTAAGAAGAAGAGTTGTTACCAAACAAATATTTTGGTGTGCTATTTGTTCTGGTTACACTAACTCAGATACGCGTTCTTAACAGTGAAAAAAGTGGGCGGATTTCAGCTTTGTCCATTAAATAGCCAGGTTTAAAAATCTTGGGCAAATTGTCTCCAATAAATGTTTTCGTAGAACAATAGTTCGTCGACTGGCAACACAGCACTTTGAAAACAACTGCAAGGAGGAGGTTATCTTTTTCTTTTTCTCTTGTCCAATGTGGTTTAGGTAGGCTTTTGGTCAAAGTCACAGTAGCATTCGAATGGGATCCCGTGGTGCCCGCTGAATAGATGAGGGGTTGATGCTGGTATTTTAGTGGGTATTCGTGGTAGGCACCCGCAAAACCCATATACCCCCTCCATTTTACAGGAGGAAACGCGTAATGCGATTCTCCAGTCAGAAAAAAAGAGTCTCAGCCAAGATTATCTTAATACTATAGTAAGGCAATATATTTTTTTTATATTTTTGTTTGATTTCGATACCGTTAAGACAGGACACAAGTTATATTAATAAATAAAACTACAGACGTTGCCGACGATTCATTACCTCGATTTTATAAATTAACAAACGGAGGAGGAAGCCGGATCCAATATTATATATAATTGAAAAGTGCTCAATCAAGCGCTTTCCTTTGATACTCAATACGGTACATTTTAATTTATTCCTGTACAAGGCGCCATACTAAATATAGTCATATCATAAATAGCGGACTATCAAGATGATTCTAGAGCTACCTTATTTATGAAATTATGATTCTTTATTCAGAAAATATGCGATCTGAGATGAAAGTTGAAATCTTAAAGACTTTTTTGACTTCGCCTCTTAGGTTTTATATGCCTACCAAAAAATCTTCAAGACGGCCCTTGTCCTAATGGACTGAAACTGGTACCTTGGGATGGGTGGCTTGGTATTACCAAGCTGGTATTATCACAGGATAACGATATAAATTAGCTATTTTAATTATGTCATTATTATCTCAAATTGTAATTTAAAAACTGAATAATTCTTTTTTTTTTAATCTCTACGAAGAGACAATTATAAATCATTTTTACACAATGCCTTAAAGTAGTCATAAACAAAAACATACTGTTCTATTCTGACTTTTAACATTATTTAGAATATTATAAATAAAATTACTTTTTAATTTTAACATCACTGGAACATTACTGGACATTTACTGGAACACATTCCAGAGACATTGGAGATCCAACCGATATGCTTAGAACTTTGAATATTTCGTTTTGAAAATATTACAACTACAAAAAACAAACGCAACGGTAAATTACCTGTAATGTAATTTAAGAAAAACACTAATAGAATACCTGCCTAATAACCACTAAAAAAACACATGTCTATAACTAATTATGGACAATATGCCACGTCTTGTTAAATGGTTACCATTACCTATAACCATAGAGGACCATAGACTACCATTCCCTACAGTATCACTGCTTGACCAGAGGAAAATGTACATATAAGCTACATGGCCGCATGCACTAACCTTGGTAGGTTCTGTACGAGTGATGTTCCACATCGATGGCCAACTCCACAACAGTCTCCAGGTGTTCCACAAGCTGATTGACCAGCGCCTCTGTGTCAATGTACGTGTAATTCGTTTCCTCGAGCGGCGGTGGGAACGAGGGCGGTTCGGGGTCAGCTTCTAAAAACTCAGGCGGTGGCTCATAGAGATCTAATTCCACCTTGTACGGATGCTCGTATCTGAAATTATATTTACAATTAATATTTTAACAACTTATACACAAATAAGGGTTGTGATTACTGTGTATAGCTCACTTTCAGAAGAAAATGTTTCTTAAAGAATAAAGTAATATCTGGCTCATTGCAGACGAGTCAATAATTGAGTGTCATAGTTCGTTCTTGAAAGTTCTTGAAATTGAAAATGTTTTTAAGATCATTAATATCACTACACGAAGCATTAAATAATTCTCCTATTAGATAATCCGCACTCACCCCACGGCTTGCCCTTCTTCATTGAACAGTATGTTCAGTGCCAGTGGCTTTATATTGTTCGGCTTATCCGATATCTTCGGGACCCATAGGCTGTTCGAGTTGTCGATGGTGTCTTTAAATAACAATTGGGGTCTTGGTATGTTTTTAGCTCCAATGAACAGAGTCGACCCCACCTTGAAAAAAATACAAACATTAAAACATTTCAAAAGTATTCACATAATTTATCAATTGTATCTCCTTGGGTTAATAGCTATTGTCGACGTTCCCTTAGATCGAAGTTTGCACAATATTATATCGATAACAAACAAACATTTCAACTAAAAACATCTCGGTTCGGTGCGAACGTCAATACAACGCGGCGCGGCCGTGATGTCGGGCCGTGTTCGCAAATTGCTACAACCGCTCCGATGAGAGACACAGGCGCCTCATATCAACGGGAAACACTTAAGAACTTCATATATTATATACTAACTTTGGACCTCATCGCGCGATCGCTGAGAGTCAACTAAATTGTAATAATGATTTTTTATAAATAACTAGCCGCTCCGCGCGGTTCCAGTCGCTTCGACGTTGCCGCTCCGACTCCGCCGGTCGCAGCGCGATATTAGTATATAAATAAAATAAAAGGGCTATCTTACGATTTATTTTTTCATGTACGTACAATAAATAATTAACTCCATATTTATATAACAGCATTGATTAAAAAAGTACCCCGTCTCCTATTCAATAACATAATCGATGTCTATGCCAAATTTTATTATTAGAAGACATCCAGCCAAAATGTGATTTAAAAACAAATTAGCTGTCGCCCGCGGCATCGCTCGAGCTCTAGGGGTTGGTTCTCAGGTATAAAGTATAAAAAAGTATTTCTCGATGTTCACGTTTACTTCCTAAAAAAATTCATCAAATTCGGTTCAGTGATTTACTCATGACGATACAGACAGACATACTGAGTTAATTTCTCATTAATTGCATAAGTATAGTTAGCCAGATACTAAAATCCACGAACTATTATTAAAAAGAAATATTACTTATTATTAAGGAGAAGAAACAATCTGAAGTTATTACTGATTTTTATTTAACCATATGGTACTAATCGTGTACTAGACGTAATCAACGCTTAAGCCAACTTAGATATATATTTACCATCAGATTGATAAAAACTGTACGCGTATATAAATCAAAGGTAATTCGAAAGCCAATAGCCAATATTAATGCTAAATTCTAAATCTCTTTGTAAAATCAGTTGATGTGAAGCCCTAAAGCAGTAGGTGCTCCAGCATCCAGCATAAAATGATCCCCAGACGGCGACCGACCGCTGATCAATACCCGTAATTTGTTCAAGTATAAAAATTCAACTTCAATAAGTTATTGAATTTGAAACTGAAATTTGAAATTATTCTTGATATTTAACGATAACAAAATCAAAAAGCAATCCCTTCGATTGCAAAATTATATACATATATCATTTCTTATAAGTGAAGTGACAGTTATAACAGTCATAAGAAATCATTCTTCGTATCCTTTCAGTCGCAAAACAAAGGAAATTGAGACACATCTTATTTTACATAAACTTTATATAAAAGCTTTTCTAGTTGCGTATTGTAGTTGTAAATACATCAAATCAGATAGAGAGACTGCATTCGAAATCAATAAAGGTAGCATTCAGCCGCCATTCGAGTAAATCAATACGTATTCAACAGATACATACGTTGTAGTACGAGTTACGAGCGATACGACGAACACAAGCGCGATTATTCCGACAGGTGAATTATTCGCGACATATATTGAGCTTACTTATTAAACAAGTTATAGCTTCATTAATTAGGGTTTTCATATAAACATAGCAACAGTAATTATCTGAATACTGTCATCGATACTCCAGAAAATTAACTCGACCGTATCTTAGATTAGCTTACCTTATACACTAGACAGTGCAGATTATATTTGTTGTATATCCTTATTATTATTTATATTATATATTCATAGATTTTCTTTTTTTTCGAATACCAAAATTATGCAATTAAATAATAATATTCAAACCATTTGCGCTATTTTCAAGTTAAATTACTCTGCCTAAAGTGTGCTTTAAAAATACCAACAACAACAAAGGCCTGTAAATTTCTCACGGAAAATTTTCAAAAAAAGTTTGGAACATAAATAAAAAAATTTGGAAAAGTTTCCTTATAAAGTTAACTTTTCGACTAATGCTGGAAAATTGATTCAAAATATATAATGCTAAAATGCAATAACGCTTCGTAAACGTTCTTATATTCTCTTTGATTTTAAATCAATAAAACATATCTTTAAAACAGAACCATTACAGAATAATAAAGTGATAAAATATAAATGACTTTCAGTCGGCTTTTCCAAGTCTGGCCATTGAACTAATCAATTAATCACTAACGAATCAAGTAACGCTCAGTGGGGTAACTGGCGGTAACTAGGGGTAGTCAGGGGTGAGTAGGGGAAAGCCAGACGCGCCGCCGCACATTATAGAATACGTAGGTTGGTAGGTGGGTAGGTGTCTCCGTGGCGAAGTGATAACGTTACACTAATTGACTATTATGTACAACCAGCAATATGTTATACATATTCATTTCAGTTACTTATTCCTTAGCCCTAGGCTTAGATACTACGAAACTAATCTAATCTATACATATAATAAAATTGGAGTGTCTGTAACATTAAAATAGCCCTTTTTACTCAATGCATATGTATACACGCTACAAATACCAAAAACAACTTTTTTTATAATTTTTGTCTATCTGTCTGTCTCTTTGTTCCGGCTAATCTATGGAACGGCTGGACCGATTTTGACGTGACTTTTACTGGCATATAACTGATATAGTAAGGATTAACTTAGGCAGCGAAGCCGCGGGTTAGTTAAAATATAAAGTTAAACTTCTAACAAAGATTTGAACAATATACAAACAAACATACATACTTACAATAATCACAAAACCTATGTACATTGATATGTATGAAATAATAATAAAGGTTCAATTACCTGTATCTTAGTGATAACAGGCTTGTTGCTCCAGGCTTTGCAGTTCGGATTGACACCTTCCAGGAACTGCTCGCATGGTGCGTTCACTCTGCACACATTGTCAATGTTGATGTTAACTCTGTCCAAAATGTTGTCGTTGGCGTCTATTATTTTCTCTGTGTTGTATTCGATATTTTTTCTGTTTGTGCAAAACTTACTTTTATTAACCATTAGCTATATGAACGACCTAATACAGCCCAGTAATTGATTATGATAAAGTGTCTTCTGTTTTACCATAACAAATGAGCTATAATAGTATTTTCTTTAGTCGCTAGCGGATGAAAAAATTATATAAATGTTAATGCAATGATGAAATTAGTACAAAAAATAAGGAGGTTTTATATTATGATAGAATAAATTAAAAAAAAAAAAACAGTTTATTTATAGGCCTTACAAATAAAAATGGATTATTAATAATATAAGTGCATTATGTTTACACTACTGGAGGTCCCGCAGATATATGAGGAAACCAACAATGTTATTGATAAAGTGAAAAAGTCATACTGCTGAGCATTAGCCTAATGGATTCATTGTATGACATTCATTATATGAAAAGTACTGTTACATATATGTCGCAAAAGCAAAAAAATATAACAAAATGTTTAAAAGAAAGTCTATTAAATATATTTTAAATAGCAAAATTGGGAACGCCTGCTTTATATAAATGGCTCAGTCACAAGTAGACATTTTTGTCTGGTATTTCTTTAATTAGTCATTTTATATATTTCAATAGCAATATCCAAAGCTACACTAACTATATGATAGGTTACAATTTGCTTTAATGAAATATTCAAATAATATATAATAATAGCTTATGAGCTATAAATATATGTTTTTGAAAATAAGTAGCATTCTTTAATGTAATAAATTCGCTTTGCCAGTAAACCAATGATAGGTAGAATAAAGCTTAGCTTCCAGTCATACTTACTTAATGCCCCAAACCAGATTTAAATATGGTGCATGACTTAATAAACGGTGTATGATATTGAAAAATGCTTATGAGATGAAGAAGAAGAATAATACTTACGGCTTCAGCTTCACACCTGGCAGTTCATTGACCAGTATGTCATTCGATTGTATGACAACATTATTGCTCACTTTACATGATACAATGCTGAAATCAGTGAATGTTTTGAATATCTTGTATGCAACTCCTGCAGGTAAGTGATTAGACAGTTTGATTGTTTTGGTGATTTTCGTGTATCCATCCTGAAAAAATAAAAATATGTTAAAAAAGAAAACATATATTTAATATACTAAACTTATAAATACATCTTTTTTGGAAAGTAGAAAAAATACACGAGGATATATCAATATGAAAACATACTCAACCAGTATGAGTTAGCTATTACTTGTTTATAAAGGTTTGATGGTTGTTGTTTACTATATATTGACATGTCATTCTCTGTCAGAGCATTATTTCTTCATAATTATTTATTTGAAAAACTCTACAACTTATTAAACTTTATTTTTGTTTCTAATTAGATTATTTCTGTGAATATTTAATTACAGGGAACAATAACAATCATCAGATTACTCGTCTAATTATTTAATTTAGATTTAAAGAAGTTTTATTATGATGTACTAACTAGCCTTAAATGACAGTTGCTCTATTAGTATAACAGCAAATCAGTTCCCTCATCCTCGAGTCAATCATATTCAGTCACAAAACCTATACAACTATATAAACATACATATAGATAACTTATAGATATAGGTCTTGGAGAACTACATTGATATAGATGTTTGATATCTTCGAAAATTGCGTGTTATATTCTACAATCTCCTTTTAAGTAGTACTATTACTAAATTTTGGCAAGACTTTTACTCATTGAATTGGATTTTACCATCATATAATCTATACAAACAGTTTTATGCATTAAATTCTGTATTCTCTCCTATCTCTAGTAAAGTTTGTTTAATGGCGGTTATATTTTCATCGTACCATATCTAGCCTCTGATAAAATAAACTATTTGGTGAAACATTTAAAAAAAGAGAACAACAAATGAATATCCTTGCATTTTCAATGATTACTACTGCCGATCTTATTGATGCAAACGTCTTCCTTCGTTAAATGTTTTCTTTGTCCATGAAATAATTTCGTTATCAAACTCACTTTGTTCCAGAACGAAGTCTATACCTATAGGCGAATATCCATAGTCCCTGAATCTCACTAACGAAACTTGATTGGATCAATTGAAAAGGATTGACCTATTTTAACACAATCAAGTTTTTATTAAAGCTCAATAACTACTATTACGATGAAAACACATGCTAAATATTGTCGAGATATTGAACTAAATCAACAATACATACCTGTGTAACTGATGTTAGATGTGGATAAAATTCTGGAGCTTCTGGATTCAAAACTGAATTCATGTTGTATGAATAAATCAATTAAAACATAAATAAAATAAACTGAAATATCACTTCTGCACCATGCAGGAGATGAGCTGTGAAGAATGAAATGAACAGAATATGATTCCACAGATAATGAAAATAAAGTAGTATGCACAATGCACAGACTAGATATGAATAATTCTAAATTCTAATAGATAATTTAGTAATTGAATATTTATGGTTGTGCTCTAGAAAATAACTGTTTCTAGAAAACTATTTACGAGTATTGATTTGAGCACATACTTGATTTAGATGAATTAAATAGATATAGAGAAGACAGATTATTAAAGATATTCTAAAATTCACAGAATTTACTTTTAAAAGCATATTGGCCTTAAAAACAAAATTAAAATATTATCTTTTTAATGATAATTCGTATTGGTAATAATTTCAAAACGTACAAGATGTCAGAATCAAATCACTACATGTCTTGCCAAGATTGACATTACAAGTCAAAAACGATTTCTGTGCTTCTAAGGAAATGTTTACGTACCTTCTCTGTTAGAAAAGAGAGCCACTTGAAGTAATATCTTACTCGAGTTGTTTATGATGTACGTTAGAGGGAGCGCTTTTGTAACACGTCTTCCTCTGCACCTTATACGCTACCGCCCTCGGCGATTGCGCAGTGAAAGAAGTTGTGATACGCAGCTGCAATAGAACGGATCCGTATAGGAGAGTAAGGGACAGAGAATAGAGTATCATCGAGCGAAGTGTTTTCTTGGTAGGTATAAGGCCGTCGATATTTTGTGGGATAGGCAGCGGAACGTCAGGATTTCTTGCATGTTCGTTTTTATTGAAATGTAATCATTGCTTAATTTCAATTGTTTGTGTTAGTCAGCGTCACATGAGTCGGCTTCCGCAAATACCTTATTATTGTTTGACATGACTTTAGAAGACCCATTTTACGTCGTCAAAGAGTAAGTGGCTTAAGTTCTTGTACTGTTGAGCTTCAGCAAGTATTTTTATTTTTAGCGTGTGGGGGAGACCGCACTTATCCTTTGATTGTATGATTGCTGTATTTGTTACTTCTTTGCATACATATGTTCCACATGAAATCACTGTCCTATCTCTAGTATATGTGTAAGAAACATCATGAAGCAACACTGTAGCAATTATATTTATCAAATCATCTTATTTTTCAATTCATTGTTTATAAACTGAAATATGACAACAAATTCATTTTATACTTTAGTAATAGCTTTATTAGTAACAAATATTTTTAAATATTCTCTTATAAACAAAGCTTTTGTAAAGTTTGTGCATCTATTTACAAACATATTATGTGGTCACCGTAAATCTGCCTGGAATATAAATATTGTGTTTTTAATTTTTGTCCTTAATTATCATGCAGTTATCATGCTTACTACCCCTTAAAGGGGGTTTTTTGTTTAGAAATTACTCCAAATATTTTATAATATCTGCATGTTTTCAAACATATTAAAACTATTTTTTCTTATTTAGCTTACAAGTAGACTTTTATATTTCATGTTACGTCTTGCTGATTATGTTGTATGCAATCTCTAAATTAATTGAAAGAGCCTGAAAGAAATATCTGTGGCCCACTATATGGGGCGATCGCTGAATTATAAAGTTCTTTAATTGATTGAATAATCAAATATTTTAATAACAAAGCTGTATGTACATTTTAATGGTGCAGGTAAAATTAAGGGCAAGTTATCAATGTTTATTTTGAGTCCTAGGATACTTAACATACATTTTTAGCCAGAATTTTTTTGTAAGGAATGGTTTGACTTCTCATGAAGTGTAAATACAACTTTTGAAGCCAGTCCTTGAAAGATATTGGGAATGCTATTAAATATATGATAATTAATATTTATCATAGTAGCTTAAAGTATAGTATTAGTTAACTTATTATTCTAGCACTTAAATAAATATTTATTTATAAAATTCATAGAATAAAGTTGTGAGTATAATGAGTAAAAAAACAATACTTTTTTTAATATGCACATAGTTACCCAATAATTATAATAATTAGCGATTAGATGCTGGTAACTAATGATGTTTTAATTAGTGAGTTGTTAGTGTGTCAGCTCAATAGTAGAAGTCCTGGATTTTCACCAGCCAGAATGTGGGCTTGATGATCTTGCTCGAGTTGTAGTTGCACTGACTATGCTTATAGGAAAGGACTGCTCAACAAGACATACTTAAGAAAGAACATGATTTACTGTTTTTATATATTTATAGTGAGGTGTTTAGAGCTCTGAATAAGACCCGCGGGTTATATATCCGCTGGCAAGAGATATCAAAGGCACCGGTCGCACCGAACAGCCCTGAAGTGGAGTGGACGTCCACGGAACTAAGAAACGCTCTACGGAGTATTGAATGGGACTTGGAAGACTTAGAAGATACAATAAATATCCTTTTAAATATTTATTTATCTCAAAAATTATTCGTAACAATTTGATTTTATACTAATTTTAAATGCATTCAATTTGTAAATACAAAGCATATGGTAGTATGAAGTTTTGCAGTTTCAAGATGGTTCTTAATATTTACATACGCTCTTTTGATAGAGTAGGTGGACTCGTGTCTTACATTGTGCAGCAAGGATCTCAATCAATTGCCTCTGCTACGTACAATGATGCAAACGACAAATTTCCTGACGGTCCCCTTCGTGATGAATCTTGATTGAGTGTAAATGAATAATTTTCCAATGTCAATTTATTGCATTTCCTGATCCATTTGTATTGTTGATATTCATCTATTCATCGAAACATCGTTGATATTCAATGATACGTGTAGGTTAATTTCCTTAACAATTCTAAATCACGCATAGTTGAGAAGAATTCGTCAAAATTTAAGATCGACAATAAGGAAATCTGCGACCGGAGGACGTTTATAGAAGCAACTAAACAAGAAGTAAAGGTATATATAGGCCCATCTTATTAGCAACGGCGATCGAGTTTATAATGTATAGTTGATTTTTATCCAAGTATTACTGTTCTCAGGTGATGAAAGGCAAGATGAGCCTAAATAGGAATCGAGACAACGATGGCACCGCCAGGGAGCCCCTTCTCGGCGAGGAGAGTCCAATGCATTTCGGTAACTCGTGGACAGCGACGCCCAAGTACTCCAAATATTCGAAGCTCGCTAATCAGACGGACAGCCCGAGCCGCTTCGACGCTTACGACGGCGACATAATGTCCATGCAGGACAAGATGTTCATGGGTCAAAATGAACAGTTGCACGTGATCAGCAATTCCGTGGGATCGCTGAAGACTGTCTCCAAACAGATCGGCATCGAGTTGGACGAACAAGCCGTGTAAGTGCTTAATTAGTTGTCTTTGCACATAACTTGAGCAATGATAAAAGTACAATTCTATAAACTTACCTTACTTTTGTCTTATAACTTTGAATTTGAATGGTGTTCTCTCCCCAGGATGCTGGACGATCTTAACACGGAGATGGAAAACGCTGATTCGAAACTTGATTCGACTCTTAAAAAGGTCGCAAGAGTCCTTCACATGAATAATGGTAAGTTTATAAAATATAATACATTTCAGTTGAAAGAACATACTAATTATCAATGTATATTTATACTAATATCATAAATGCGAAAGTCCCTCTGTCTCTCTATTGCTTTTTCAACCCTAAACTAGTGAAGCGAATTTGGTATTTGGTTTATGTGTCACACCCGGTGACCAATCCTTAAAATGCGAACGTAGCCTCGGGCGATAACTAATTATACGTATAAAAATAGATAGTGTGCATTATACACACATGAGATTAAGAGACTTAGACTAATTGACCGATTACCATGGAAGTTGGTAACAAATGTAATTTTTGTTCAGATTTATCTGGCTACGTTTAATCAATCGCTGAAATATTAGTATCAATTTCAGTACGGAGAATATTTGAGCGAAAGTCGTATCAGATAATGATATATACAAACATCTTGTAAAAGTCCCACTTCTGAAATAAGCTATATTCTCCCTCAGGCAGTGGTGGACTTACAAATCTGCCGCTAGTGAGCTAGTAGGCTATTCATTTTTGGCCACCCCAACTTTCCTCGTCCTCATTACATCGGTTTTTTCCCGTTATTCGTATGATTATAAACTAGGTGATATTTCTGTCAGTTACTAGATTATTTATCCAACCCGCTATGTTGTGACGAGTATACGGATTACGGACGTAATGTGTATACATACAAGTTTTTTTTTTAATTTCTGTAAAATAATAACAAATTTGGGCAAAATTTGCCGCCCCTCTAAATCTGCCGCACTAGGCTGCAGCCTTCTTAGCCTATTGGTAAATCCCCCACTGCCCTCAGGGGTAAGGGTAAGAGCTTATTCCACTATGCTGATCCGATGCGGTCTTGAGATGAATTATACACACAAAACACATTTATATAACACAAATCACATGATAATTGAGTGATGTTTGCCTGGGTTTGAAAGTCGGGAACAATCCGTGCGTCTGGCGGATAATAATTTACAAACTAATTTAAAGAGACATTCCAATGCGTTCCAGACAAGGCAAGCGCCTGTATCTTGCTGCATATGTATATTGTGATGTTCGTTTTTCTTGTATTAAACTAAATTTTAAAGTCGGTTACTATTTAAAAAGTTATTTCATGAGAAGATCAAATGTCGTGAAATTGTTATCGACAAATGTTGTCGTGAAAAATATAATAATTGATAGAAATTAATTAAATCCGAGAGCCGAGATTTGCCAGTGGGAGCCGAGATGGCCTAGTAGTTAAAACGCGTGCATCTTAACCGATGATTACGGGTTCAAGCCCAGGCAAACGTCACTGAATATTCATATGTTTAATTTGTGTTTATAATTCATCTCGTGCTCGTCGTTGAAGGAAAACATCGTGAGGAAACATGCATGGGTCTATTTTCATAGTAATTCTGACACATGTGTATTCTACCAACCCGCATTGGAACAGCATGGTGGAATAAGTTCCACAAGGGAGAGGAGGCTTTAGCCCAGCAGGCTGATGTTGTAACTAAATCCGGCTGAAGTTTTACACACTTACTTTGTGCTGAAAACAATGTCTTTTAAACTGGATTGGTTTTGCTCAAACCCGTTTTAAACTAGTTCTTTGATCATGTTTTTTTTTTTTTTTAAATTAACTCTCTGTTAAGCGACTTAACTATTAGACCTTTTATCATAAATGAAATTAATGTTTCTTTTTCAGATAAACGTCAATGGATGGCAATCGGAATACTCCTCGGTCTGCTGGTTATTATATTGATTCTCTTTGTTATACTTTAAGCTGTATGGAACCGAATTGTATTGTTGGCCCTTGGTTTTGTTTCTCGTTTCCATTTAGATATTCGTTGTATTCTATTAAGAGCTCTTCGATCGTTTAAATTGTTATCAGGAAGGCGTTGGGAGGGTTACGATGGAACTAGTACGTCGTATTGATGCTATGACGAAACATTTGTACTGAAATCGACCCATTTTAAATAAATGTTAGCTTTAAAGTGTCCTAATAGTAACATTTTTAGTCGCTAATTATATAATTAGTAGCAAGCGGCCTTAACAGGCTGCTTGTAACTTGTGACTTACCAACAGGCTAATTTACAATACCTAGATCGTAACCCCGGATTCGCTGGGGGAGGGTGTAATTAAACAATTCTAAAGTAGTAACAAGAAGTTATTTTATTACTAGTAGGTAGGTTATATTGTACTGTAGCTAGGTTAGATAACGTAGATTACAGTTCTTATGTCGCTTGAGAATTTTTACAGCAAGTTTGATACAAGTTTAAGTTAACACATGATGGACTATAGACAATACAAACCCGTTAGAATTTAAAATAACGTTTAATAATAGATTCGAATTTTCGAATAAATAAAATGATTTGTAAATTTCAAAATACTTGTATTATAAAATAGACGTTTCTCAAGTCTTTCCTGTCGGTGTGAACTCGTCATATGTATTCGCGCGCCGTACTTACTGTCTCCTTGTATTAGACGAAATCGATAAAAGACAAAAAAAACCTCTATAAAAGACAACTGTGGAAGGCTAAAACTTTTTTGATTATCAATTATAGTGGCTTGCATTTTGTGTGCACTTTGAAATACTATTTACCACGAAGATAATTAATTTTTAAGTTGGTCACGCTACTGTCCGCATCGCACGCGGCCCTCGGGTCACAGTTGTCGCCTACAATGTGACATGGTCATATCGTATAATTATAATTAAACACGGTTTTCATACGCGAATTAATTATAAGCATGGGCGTAGCGAGAAAGTGGCCTTTAACACAAGACTCCCTTTACGTCACTAGTGCGTAAAGTTTAACATCGTCAAAATAAACGGAAATATATTTAAATATAATTTAAGTAATTTTAACATCATCGCTTTGTCGTTACGTCTGTGCCTTTGCACTCTTGTGTGTTACTCAGATGAATTGCGACGCCCATGTGTATAAACGTGTTTCTAACATGAAAATATTTAAAAAGAAATGTATTTTTGTGATAAAGCTTAAAGTCGTAACTTATGATTTGTAGATCGAATGTTCTTTCCTTAATATACGCGTACCCTTATAGTTGTATGGTTGTTGATATTAATAAATGTATTGTTAGCCCTTTGTTATTTTAAGTTGTATATTGTTTAATGTATGAGTCATAATAGGATCGAAAATACGAAATATCAGACAAGTTCGTTAGGTCTTCTAATTGTAGAATCCTGTAATAAAGATATATACATAATATATTATCGTTTGTTGGTGCACTTTACGAACTCAAAGATATGAACTTAACCTTATGTTGATCTGCATCTATAAAGGTTTTGGAAGTTTACGATTAATTGCTATTCTTCTGAAAGTCACCAAACATAATAGAACACTGTGTACATATATATGTTGAAAACTTAAGTATGTTAAGAGAAGTTGTCCCCTAATGGAGATGCAGCTTATGACGCTTACTTGACTGCGGAACTATCGAAATTAACTACATATATGATAATTATTATTTTTTAATAATTTATTGAAACGACCGTGACCATAAACTCGTGTAATCGTGACGATGAATTACCAAAGTGTCAAATACAGTCTAGAGGATAAAGTAATTAATGTCTATTTATATTGTAAAAAAGAAACATTTTTGTAAACACGATGAAACTGCTTCCTTCTTAGTGCTCATGTTTATATTTCCTTGTTTGTTATGAGGACACTGTTATCAAATTAATTATAATTATTTATAGACGTAATATCATTTGAATCACTTAGGATCATATCGTTGACGGGATCGGTAACTTACTGACTCATTTTGGAACAATTTAATCGACAATCTAGTGTGGAACACGTCACTATGGATATTGTAATCGTATATTGTATGTATATGTATTTAACAATGAAAAGTAAATAATATTATCCAAAAGTTACACTATATCTAATAGTATTTAGTGAAAGATTTGATTTGGAGGCATTTGAACGAATAGATTTAAAATATTTTTGTATATTATATTTTGTTGAAAACATCGATCACCTTATTACGTTATGTTCCTAAGTTGATGGACATGAATTCCAAATAAATTATTTATATGAATTATTTTAAGTGTAAATGTTAAGAACAATAGATGGATGTGATGTATATTTATTTGTGCGTTTCTATTTGGAAAATAAAGACAAACGAAAAGACGAATCATACGTGTATTACTTTGGATCTCCCAACGAACCACTAATCACCCAAATTTTAACACCAATCTTCCATTTTAAACTTCTACAAACCACAAATATAAATAGTTGTTAAACAAAAGCTTCATTCAGAAAGTCGGTCACCGAAATTAATGTGTCTATCCTATCACCTATTTTGTTTATCAATCTTCTTTATTATTTAAAACAGCGTGGATCGTTTCACATTTTCTGAAAACCAGTAGTAAAATCGTATATCACAGGTAATTAGCTTAATTAGCCATTCAATTAACAGGCTTAGTAGTTGGCTCTCGTACCTTTGGGTATATATTCTTATAAAAAAATGTGTATTATTATTTCATGAATGTACATTGCATTATAAAATATGTAAAGAGGTGGTAATCGTTTTTTTTTTCTTAAATAGACTTATTTTTAATAATTTTCGTGAAATCCTTTGATGTGTATACATAGAGCATACGGTGATTACCTGTCCAATTTCCAGCTTCTAGCGAGTGATTTCCTCGGGAAATGCGAGACAAAGTAAAGCAATTACTGTTGTTATAACTTTGTGCCGACCCGCCTGGGTGGGTTACTACTAATCATATTGAAAAGTCATAATGAAATGACTTTAATTAAGCAGACTCATACAAGCGTTAAAAATAGTTGTTTTACAAGCTCATAATTAACCTAGAGACTAAAGATACAAATGATTCGAAGGTTTTTGTAAATAGCTTAGTTTTATTGACTCTGTAGAGTCGGTGACTTGGTGTTACCACTTAATGTGTACTCGTATTAAGAATACTGTGATGAGAGTGTTAAAAACAAAAATTAGACCTACAAGTAGAATTACATGGTAGGTTACCAGTACTCCTACAGACACCAGTGATATCACATGTTTCCAAAGGTTGATGGTGACCATTTATTATCAGGTAGTCCGTTTAGGAGCTTTTATTTAAACAGAAAATAGTGCTAACGTCTATTAATGATAATTTTCATTTAATATTACTGAGAAGCTTTCAGCGGTAACTTCATAGATCCGGAATATTAATAGAAAACCGATAATATGATTGGCCTGATCCGATTATTGAAAACGCAGCCTGCAACCTTGTAAGCCAGACCAGCAAGGACCTTTAGACATAAATAGTTCATTATAATAAAACGATTACATTAATTTTATCAGGATGTATTTAATTTATATACGATTAAAAAACATAGCAAGTAAACAAAAAGCCTTTAATATAAATTAACAAGACTGATTAATTGGAAAATTCCAGAGAATAATCCTTATGCACATATCTGAAAGCGAATGTCTGATTAGGTCATTATAAAATGTTACAATAAGTACAAAACTATTGATCGTTTTAAAGTAAATACATCGTATGTAATGATACAATGATCGTAATTATTACGATAGTGTTTGTACAGGGTGACCTAAAAAGAAATACTTTTCCTAAGTTGAAGCATGTATTCAGTTTCTATAATAAATTATTAAAGACGTCGGCGTAATTTATACTGCAGCAGAATAAAATGGGTTCGTCATTTGCATAATAAACGTATTTTATACCGTAACTAGCATTTAAGTACTTATCGAAATTAAAGCTCAATATCGTTCATTAATCATTCATTCAGCCACGAATGAACTGTAGCTCGGTCGTTCTACGTGTTCCAGTTTTGAATTCACAATTATATATACCTCGATGGCAGAGGGTGGTGAGGGGGTGTAATGAGGGTCAGCTTCACCCCCCCTTCCGGCCAATCCGTAGCGATCGCCGCTAGATGTCACTATGGCCCAATTGAATCGCGCTGACGAAATTCCGAATCGGACTATAAAGGCTCCAGCGTATTTCTCGGTGTTTAATTTGGACTAGTTGATAAGTGTTAAGTTTTCAAATTCTATTCTAGTTATAACTAACATTATCTTACATTAGTTCAGCCTACGATGTGGATAATAAATTTTTGCAGCGGGAATAAAACCCCGTTAATTAACGCATTTAATAATATATTGTATGTAATGGTTAAGAACTGAGATTATAACGCGTGCATCTTAACCGATTTCCGGTTCAAACACAGGCAAGCACCACTATATGTGTGCTTAATTTGTGTTATAATTCATCTCGTGCTCGGTGGTGAAGGAAAACGTCGTGAGGAAAACCTAATTTCATCGAAATTCTGCCACATGTGTATTCCACCAAACTGCATTGGAACAGCATGGTGGAATATGTTCCAAATCCTCTCTTTAATGGGAGAAGGAGGCCTTAGCAGCAGCAGTGGGAAATTTAAAGGCTGTTACTGTACTATTACTGTATGTTATGGTTATTGAATATTTTTTTACATACATACAAAGCGCCAGTGATTAGAACGCGTGTACCTTAACCGATGATTGCGGATTCAATTCCAGGCAAGCACTAAATTTACATGTGCTTAATTTGTGTATTATAGACCCTGAATTTGTGTAATTACAACGAAATTTTGCCACATTTATATCCACCATTCCGTCATGGGGCAGCGTGGTGAAATAAGCTCCAAAGCCTTATCTACCAAACGACTTTACATGGAAAATTTACAATCTGTTACTTTTGTACATACAAACTATGTTAGTTATGGATTACACGGTTTTCGTGTATGTACCAAATGACCTCTATACAAAGTGAGACGTTTCCACTTAAAATAATGCATTAGGTTTTAATTATTGATATACCTAACTTAGGCCATTAATCCATAGAAATGCTGATTTTCCATTCAATTTCAAACATATAAATGCGTTGACTAATTTATTAGATTACTTCAACCATTTACCGTATATCAATGAAGGTATGTCTTTAACACGACCGGCGTCAAATTGCGTCGTCCATATAAAATATGAGCGTGTGAAAACAAGAGCAGCTTATAGTCGCGGTGTAAAGGCCGGCGCTGGTCACGCGACTTACTCGTTAGCTTCGTTCTCAGCGACATTTGTAGAAAGAATCATTACTTGTATATTCAATTACACTACGACACAACTTAGATGTAGCATCGGCAAAATTCGTAAAACCGATCGAATCCGCATTAAGTACTCTATCCCAAATTATCAATTAACTAGTGTTAAATTATTATTTAACAAGTTGCCCAAGACCGTACCAGGCTTCTAGCGTTATCATGTAAAGAGTCAAGTCATTGGTTGAATTCATTATCCTCTAAAAATATTGGGACGCTTTTAGATAATGAATGTTTCCGCATATCGATTGGTCTCCGTCTGGGAACACTGCTGTGCTCTGAGCACAGATGCCCGTGTGGAAGGGAGGTGGACTCTTTCGGATTACATGGTCTCTCTTGGCCAAGGAGTTCAGTCAGGCTTTTTCGCAACGGTTCTCTTAATGACACAATAAAAAGGGCTCTTGCCACCATCGACCATCCTGCTCTTATCAGTAAGAGAATCAGCCTCGTAGAATTAGCCGTGTTGATGGTAAGAGACCTGATGAATTAACATTGGTTCCCAGGGAACGAGGACGGGCCCTTGTGTGGGACGCTACATGCGTTGGCATGTTGGACTCGTCTCATATCAGAGAAACAATGTTAGGTGCCCTTGCGGAAAAAGAACCTAATAAAAGATCTAAATATTCGTCTTATATCAAATTACTTTTTTGTCCCATTTGCTGTCGAAACGCTTGGCCCTTGGAGTAGTGGTGCAATAATCTTCATCAAAAATATAACACCTCGCCTCATTGCCTCCACTGATGATAGGAGAGCTGGACAGTTTTTTTGCCCAGGGGATCGGAATTGCGATTCAACGAGGAAATGCTGCCAGCATTCTTGCCACCATTCCACCCGGTCAAGATTTATACAGTAACTAGTTTTAGTGCATTCGTATTCTAATAATTATGTAATTTGTACTTCGAAATCTTCTACGGGTGATATTGGCGAAACGCCGGAAACTAGGGATTTGATTTGAGCCATGACATAGAAATCAACCCGTGTTTAACCTGGACTCCTTTTAGGCCACGGTCTACTACAATTAGGAAAAAGGCTGGCATTTTTAAATTTGGACCGATAATTATTGTTTAAATATTGACAAATATCCAGTGTTTAATCATTATTATAATAAAAAAGAAAAAAAATGATTTTATTTGATATATTTTTTTTAAATAAATTTTTGACAAATTTTGAAAGAAGCTAAAAAACGTGATAACTCAAAAATTATTCACTTTTGGATTATGCATATGGGGGTTAAAATTATTGGTGGCAAATAGTCACCTCTATCAACTCCTAACGGATATACGTCGATTTACCAATAACACTGTGTATCATATGACCAAATATATTCATTAATTTGACACGTCACTGACGCGACAATCTATAGCGACGAATAGCGGTCGAATAGTGCTATTGGGAGCTATTTCTGTCGGTTGTATAAGTCAGGCAGTAATCGGTTTTACGAATTTTGCCGATGCTACATCTAAGTTATGTCGTACTATATGTTTGTATTAATGATGATGACGCAAAATGACAGCCCGCAATCCAAAGCACACAACACGTGTATGTAATTTTCTTGTATCACCACCCTGATGACTTCCTGAGTAGATAGTGTGTGTGTAATGTCTCATTCCCCACTTAATGCTTAAGACCTTATCCTGTATAATATATAGAGAACACACTCGCTTAGGATTGTTTAATTAGGTGGACGAGTAAATGATCCAGTTGATGGTGGTCACTGCTGCTTATATGAAGACAATAATGCTGTAAGGTCGACCAATCCTTATATTAAGACTAATTAAATAAATGGTACTCATTAGGATTAAATATATGTGGTCTAATCACTGGTTCATCTTGAATCAGAAAAAAAAGACTATGTTACCAGTATCCACATTCATTTTAAACATATATTAAAGTATATTAAATCTTGCATTGAAATTTTAACGTCACATCACTTCGCAAATAGCACGTTTCTACAATTTATTTATATCATTAATACGCTGTTGCTTTTTATAAGAGAGCATTCGCATTGCATATCATGAAATAAACATTTTAAAAAAATATTATCAACAAAATATATATAAATAACGACGCCGTGCTGTCCATCTATATCTATAAAAATCTGTTTATTCGCTTTTGTACAGTACACAGTAAAAAAGTTGAAATCCCCAAAAAGTGTTCGGAAAGAAAAACCACATTAGTCAGAGGCATTTTTTATTTGATTGCGCCATACAAACAAGAAAAAATTTAAATACTAGTTACAATATTATGCAAAAGACTTGATTTTTTCTACAATTATTTCTTTATAAATTTGTATAAATTTTGTTTAAAAAAAATACTGCGGAAGTCAACACTTTACAAGTATAAACAACAGTTTCGAATACTGTTTATATTTCATTTATACCGTTGAATAAATAAAGAAAGATATCTATATCAACCAATTGCACACGAATTTTATAAATAAGTACAAATTATATACGACAATATGTATGTGTCATTAATAATCATTTCAACCAATTATATGATTCTATATTGATACAATGTTTCGAAAATAGCATTTAGATAAATAACATCGTTTACAGTTTAAAGCGATGAACACACCGACAACAAGCAATACGTCACAACTGTATAGAGAATACGATAGTGTGAAATATCGTTTAAGTCATTGTGTTGAGCTTGGTTACGATTATGCAAGTGTGTTCGAAGCTTTAAACGTGCGAGGGTAAACAATTAGTAATACGTCATACGATATCATAAAGTACACTGTCAAGCGTTACATTTAGTACAGTAATGCCCAACTACAAGACTTGCGCTGTGTATATATTTAAGGCATATTTCGACCTTCAACCCCTCGGCATCAGCCTATCCGTTACACATGCAAAACAACATAAGCCTCGCAAATTTAATCTAGGTCGTTTGTTTTGACTAGGAATCGAAGCGTTCAAGTGGTCTAGACTACTGAACGACTCGCTCGCATGTCGCCTTACAACTGAGCTCGTAATAAATATAAATATATGTTATGTACAACCGAACGAATATTAAACACCCTACAAATACGGTAATAATATTCGAACTAAAAATAAATAGCACGTGACTTAACTCTTTAATAATTTCATTTTGTATAAATGAGTAAATAAAAATCACATTATCATCGAAGAACACAAAATATATAAAAAAAAAAAAAACTTATTTGATTATTCACATAACAAACGTATCTTATCTAAATTATGCTATAAATAAATTTGCACCATAAATCTTTTGAGAAATAAAACCAGTACTATTAGTTACAACTATATAGTCGGTATTCCAGCGACGAATTAATTATTAATTTTATGTATGTATCGTATTATGCGGTCAAATGAAATGGGTTAAACGATATTATGTATCACTGGCACTCGAATACAGACATATAATTGCAACCACGCAACGAAACTAGTCGACCTTCCTCAAAATAATAACGTATAATTAGTTACAGGGTAAAGTTAACACTACACTGGCTCCGGCGGCGACACCGGGTCGCGTCTGACAGCGGAGTGACCCACACTCGACTAAGTTAAATACTTCACTCATCTTAAACCTAAACTTGTGATGGAGATGACAACCACAGCCCGTAATAGTTATCAGTCGAAAATAAAATTGTTCTACATTAAGAGATATTTCATACGGCTATCTAACGTCTTAGATAACATCTCGACTATTATCCTAAACCGCTAACTACTCACTAATAAAGATTCTATAAAGAATTTTTGGTGGTTATATCTCGTAACTTACACCTACATGAGATTTAGATTAAGGTTAATGTTAAAGCAGCGATACAATGTTGTACGTCGGCCGCGTCGGGCGGCGACGAGGTGAGCGATATATTACAATAGAATACAACGCAGTACGGTACGATACGATACGATACGATACGATACGATACGATAGGAATGAAGCGGCCGGGGCGAGGCGAGAAGCACGTAGCACTCGTACACAAATATAACATCAAAGTCTGTTGCCGCGCGCGGCGGGCGCCCTGATATGTGCTCGCGGGCCGCGGAGTGCCGGACGTGGTCGGACGTCGTCGCGTCGAATGGACTATGGATAAACGATTCTAACTCACGAACAAGTTACCTCGACGGACAGCGACATCTACTCGAATGACTGGAAGGTGTCGGCGGGCTTGGCGGAGGTGCACACGTAGACGTAGTCGCAGTCGGAGGGCGGCCGCGGGCGGGGGCGGACGCGTGCGCGCGGCGCGCGGCGCTAGGCGGCGGCCACCTGCCACACGATCAGGTGACTGCGAGCCGCGCGCTCCGCCAGCGAGCTGTGCCCGCTCGACGAGCCGTCCTCCGCCGCCACGACGCTCTCCTCCATCTCCGAGTCAGCTGACGACATTCAGTACTCGATATACAACAATACCAACACTAGACGAACGTATCACTTAGTGATAGGATACTGATCATTTATTGTTTGTAGTTGCTGTTAAAATTACGTAATACACTATGATTTATAATAGTATTTAAGTGGATAACACTATAATTAGCAATATACACGTTAGCCATATACAAAACGGACGGAGCTTCGTACTATTTGTAATATGTACACGTCTTATGGTACAATTATTTCAACTTTGCCGCTTTGAAATTTCACATAGTAAAAGGCTGAGTTTTGAACCCGGTTTGAGTGTTCATGTTTAAATGACCTCAACTTTTAATAAAATATTCGTTAAACTTTTCGTTCATCACGAAAGGTCACATGTTTAAAACATTTTAATTCTAAGGATTAAAGTATATTTCATGTAACTTCAAAGCGGCATAGTCATAAAGTTTGTACTGCAAGTTTTCAGACAGTGGTATTATAATGTTACTGTATCATCGGCACACGCACGCAACTTAAAACAGGTTGATATAATGTATTAATAAATGCTGTTTTTGATATTAACATGAATTTAAATTGTCCCTATCCTTCCGTGCACCCGATAATAAAACAATATATTATCCACGGTGATGTTACAAAAAGATCTGCAATTATAAGTCACCTGTGTAACTTTGCGTTTATTTAAAAAATGTATGACTGTATGTAACTATTTTCTTCTAATTATTTGTTAAATTGTAACAACTGAGTAAATAGGAATCAAGTTCACTCTTGAATTTCTGCACCTACGGTTGGAGCTCTTGAAAATGAGACCGTAACCGTTTCTTTATGTGCAGCTGCTATCCCTTAATATTTGGGACAAAAATCGGCTTACGTTATTTATTTATAATATATAAAATGTATATTTAACCTGTAGGCAAAAGTAAAACATTTGTTAAATGATGTTTATTCCGACTGCCAGACCTGACACAATAAGCCTGCTAATAAAAATAAATTTAATTCATAAGCCATTGTAACACTAATACTCGATCATACTTTATATGTAGAATTATAAAGAGGACACGGAGGGATATATGACATAGAGTCAGTGTACCGATGACGACGTGAAAAAGAAGTGTTAGTCAGGCCCTTTTCAAACAGAACTCGTACCAGCGTAAACAAAATTACAATATCGAACACATAACGAAATCATTACGGTTGTCGACATTTTGATGATGGCAACACTTTCTAAAGTAAAGTCTTTGGTACGAGGTCTGTTTAAGCGGGGCACAGGTGGGCGGGGCCCGTGCGGTGCGGAGTAAGTGCAGGGAGCGCCGGCTGCCTTATCGTGTTAGTGCTGCGATTTCCCAAGCGACATGCTCGTCGTGACGTAAACACAAAACACGTACCGGTTACAACTAGAAAGAGTTTTATTGCCTTATATTCTATCAGGTACGTTCAGGAGTCAACGATCTGCCAAACAATGAGGTGGGAGGCGGTATCTCGTACGTCATCGGCATGCTCCTCTAATGGCAAAAAATATAAATGCGACCGATAAGAATAGCTAATAATTTTATCATGAATTCTACGAACGCATCCAAATCGGAGGCTTGAATGTATTTATACTCTGTTTATTTTAACGACTCTGTAATGTGAAACTACGGACGAAAATCGCTCTAAAATTCCTTAGAATAACTTGAAAAGGGTACATTTAAAATGTTTCTTGTTTACTAATTATATTTTAATCGAAACGTCAAAATAGTAAAGCTACATTTTCTGATTGCTTGAGCTTAAAACGTACTTAAAAGTATCAGGTATGCAATGCTATATATAGCGATTCATAGCAAATGAGCATGACCGAAATGGGACTGATGAGGAAGATTGTTAGAAAATCGTTAGAAAATCTGATACAGGAGACATAAGAGTCGGAGAGACTAAGATATAAGACAAAGAAGAATATAAGAGAGAAGAAAAAGAGGAGAAAGAAAAATTCGTATGACGCTCTAACCAGAAATAGGATGGTACCAACAACGTGAGTTATCGCAGGCGTCAACTCTAACCCATTATCGATAGTCCACAGTGGGCTCAGAATGCTATCTATCTTTGGAATGCAAAATACATAACAAATAGTAAAGATAATAATATATTTAATTAATGTCCAATTTATAGAATAATAAAGGAGTTCATGTATAAATAAGCTATCTGTTTTAGATTTCTAGTGATCATACTTTATGTCACTACACGAAAGATAAAGTCGCTTAAAAAACAGAGTATAAATTCCATTGACTATTCAATGACTTATTAGAAAAACTTATCGCTTTCAAAACAAACAATAGGCACTCGTTAACAATAAAAATAAGCAAAATAAATGTATATTACAAGGGGCTCGAGCGTAATTAAATATAATAAATCTCAGGGATTTTTCAACACATAGACTACTTTATTCTATAGTATACGCAAACGCGGTAACCCCCCGCCGGTAACTACAAGCATATAACATAAAACTAAGTACATATCAAAGCATGGAAGCGTTACTACTACGTATCCGCTGAGCCGTTTAAAGCCGAAGCCTGGCGCCTACCTGTCACACTGAGATTAACGTGCATATTGCTTGTTTGAAAATAAGAAAAACATAAAAGTGTCCAAAACATAAAGGGTTCGAAAAAGCGGTTATGTGGAATGGAAATTATAACAAGACGATAGTCTTGTGTGAACACATAAGTATATACTTCTATTAGGTCTGAATCTGATGATATTATATAAAGCTGAAGTGCTTTAATGCCATGATGTATATATTATTGTCTGATAATGATCCTCTAATGTTCCGACGCCTGTCGGTTTCTGAACGTGTCACATATAACTGAAATAGTTTATACGATTGACGTCGCGGGTTACGTACCTATTCTGAAATCGATGTACCCTTCGCCGCCGGATATGACGAGCATGGGAGGCGCCGCGGTGGTAGCCAGTGTGGCTGCGGTGGTGGGATTTCGTTGTGTGGGCGAGGTAGGCTGCGGCGCCGGTGGTGGGGGTGAATCTGGTGAGTTCTGTTGGGCACCCGGGACCGCGACGAAGAACGTAACAGCCTCACGGTGACCGTGAAAACTGAGCTGCGCGTGCGCCATTGAGCAATGCGGAATGCAATCACCGGGCGCTACTGACCCGGCACGCACCAACGCGGCGTGACCTATAAGGAAAAACATCTAGTTTAAGAAACCACTTCGTATACAGACACATTATCCTCTGTCTTCGAGGGTCATCAGGTTCACAAGATGCCTATATACAGATTTTTAAGGTTTCTTATTGTATAATATATTTTCAATTGTATAGTACGACACAAATTAGATGTAGCATTGGAAAATGCAATGGAATGAAAATAAAACCGATTACTGCCGATTTACACAACCAATAGAAATAGCTCCCTATCGCGCAATTCGACGCTTTTCGTCGCTATAGATTCTCGCGTCAGAGAAAGCGAGTGTAAGTAAATCGACCCGTCAAATTGACGAATATATTAGGTCATATGATATTACAAGTTATTACGTTTGTGCAAAGATCATATTCACGTGAGAAATAAATATTGATAATTTGGGATGGCGTACTCAATTCGGATGTGATCGGTTTTACGAATTTTGCCGATGCGACATCTAAGTTGTGTCGTACTATACATACATCTATATTCAAAATACGTTAGACATGATATACTGTCAGTTAACTTAAATTTGAATCAGATTCGGCTAACTATGCAAAAAAAATACTAAAATTACCGGGTATGGGTGGTCTCGCAGTCGCAACGGAACCGGAAGCGGTGACGAGCGAGGTCGGCACGAGGCTATTGGTGGCCGAAGCGGGCGCGCCCTCGGACAGTGGCACCGAGATGACGACGCCGTTGCTGGTGCCGATCCACAGGCGGCCCGAGCTGATGAGCAGCGCCGTGATGCGCACCAGCGAGAAGCCCACCTTGCCCGTGCCCAGCATCTTGCTCACATAGGGCTCGATGTCCACATCCTTCAGGTGGGCGTACGTGTGGGCGTGGTACAGCCGCAACGCCGAGTCCATTTTTATTGATACCTATTTAAAATTCATAAAAAATATATTACAGTCTGTTCGCGTTAAGAATGCAGTGAGTTGTCATTGTTTACCGGCATGGCTCCGCCCCCTTTGACCAATCAAATATTTTCAAACTACAAAGTCAAGTTCACATTTGATTAATTATTAACTGATATTTTTATTTTTATAATTTAAATTTCTTTTATTTTTTTATTTATATTTAATTCATTCAAGCTGTACACGTAATAATTAATGTAACCTATAGCTACAAGATGACGTTATGTCAAAATATGTAAATTTCTACATCGCGATGGCAAGATTCGAAAACGATTGTATATAGTGTTAAGAATTTTGTTGATTAAACACCCCGATCCGATTTTTTATTTTAATGTGTATTTTTTAAATTCATTATACTTAGTCTTTAAAACAAATATAATTTGTTGGAATTTTAACACAAATATGCATACACCTTCACCCTGCTGTTAAAAAAGATTTGATTGGTCAGGGGGCGGAGTAAAGCCGGTAAACAATGACAACTCACTGCATTCTTAACGCGAACAAACTATAGGTCTCATTTTGCAATGGCGTATATAATACTTTTGGTTGTAAACTAGTTTCCCTTCCGGCGTACACGAGTACAATAAGGGGTGTACAACGATTAGTTCGAAAAACATTTTATTTCTCTACTATAACCTGTATATATTCATACACCTAAACCTTTATCTTGAATTGATAGTTTATTTATGAAAAAACTGCGATGTTTAAAAAATGTTGCGTAGTTTAAAAAATCTTAGCGTACAATAGGGGAGTGACATTGTTTAGAGTTTGAGATTGACGGCTCTTTATCAAGTATCATATAAATACCTACAATCTAGGATTTCATTAAATTCAAGAACAAAAAAAAAATTGAATTATACAACTACACTGATATTGTCGGTATCGTTTCAGCCTTTCATTTACTGGTAATAGTGTTTTTTTGAGAGCATCGTTAAGCTTGCCTGGTTTCACATAATTATCACTCAATAAATGTGATTTGATATTTTAGTTTTAAACAGCGATTGATTCAATGCAATTGGCACAAGAGACTTTCTATAGTAAGTATAGTGGTAAGGGCTAGTCAATAATTCTTACCTATGTTTATAATATATAATATAAATAATATAATATAAATATAAATATGAGACAACATCACATACATTACTCTGATCCCAATGTAAGTAACTAAAGCACTTGTGTTATGGAAATCAGAAGTAACGACGGTACCACAAACATCCAGACCCAAGACAACATAGAAAACTAACGGTAATCTACATCGACTCGATCGGGAATCGAACCCGGGACCTCAGAGTAGCGTAACCACGAAAACCGGTGTAAACACCACTCGACCATAGAGATCATTGGCTTTCATTATGACTTTGAAAAGTAATAATTGTAATTAAGTACCCAAACGCCGTCCCTGTGAGCCGCCATTTGCCGCACTTGACTCTCATGTCTCGGGTGCGCCTCGAGAGAGTGCAAGAGGCGTCTCGAGCGAGGCTCCACAACTAATACACGATTACGGTACCCACACCACACGGCGCCGCCCACAGCGCTTAGGCATCGCACTGTAAACAATAAGGATGATATATTATTTTTCATTAGAAATGCTTTAAACAATAAAGAGCAATTTAAAAACATTACAAGCTAGGGAGTGTACCAACTGGAAGCAAAAAAAATTCCAGTAATAATAGCTTCTATCTAAAAAAGGAAAATAATTGAGAAAACAAAACAAAGTTCGTTTGACTAGGTGATTAGCACCTCTTAAACATATTAACGATGCTTAGAAACAATTACAGAATGATTTAAATGTGTTCAGTGATTTGTCTAAGGTGTTTGATTGTGTAGAGCATAAAACTGTTTTATTCTAAGCCAAAAATAAGGTGAATGCTTCCATATCCTAATACTTAAATAAAAATACAGGAAGTTTCTTGGATCTGTTTTGAAAATTTGGTATGCTACACGGCCTATTGATTTATTTTTTCCTATTTTTAGTATAAAATATATTATGTAGGGCTATATCTATATCAATGTGTTATCACATTGCCTAATGTGAGAAAGTAAAATTATAACGAAATATTGAACTATACAGATATTAATGTAACCGATGCTAATTTGTTTAATAAATCACTATCGCTACACAATTTTCCTATTTTTAAATATTTTTAACAGAAACTTAATTCTGTTAAAAAATCATAAATTCGAGTAAAATTGTTTACTTAAAATAACAATAAGTTTTACCTGAACACTTGGGGTCGCCGAGCGTCATGAGCCAGTATTGAGAAAAGTCCCATTGTCCGTCCGGGAGACGAGCAAAGATGGCAATGGTACCATCGGCGAGAGCGACCACGCATCGCGACGAGCACCACACGATTGATAATATCGCATCGTTCAGATTAACCCTGGATTAATTCATTACATTAATGTAAACAAATTAATTGAACTTATAGAATAATTGTATAACTTAGAAAACTAGACGAAAAAGGCACAAAGAACATAACATCTTAGTTACCAAGATTGGCGATGTAATTATTATTACAACCAAACAGTACAATTACGGTGCCAAACATTGGTCCATATGGACATATGGGCCAATTGTCTATCTTACTTACTGAGTATTGGCTGTCGACACTCACCTTGCCAAGCATTTACTGTAGTTGCCAATGGCAGAGTGCACGTAGAGCTCGCCGCTCTTGGTTCCGAGCCACATGGTGGCCATCACGGTAGACATCTTGCGATCTCGCATAGGCTCCTCCGCCCGCTTGCCCTCATCCGTCAGGGCTTCCGATTGTTCCTGCGCGAACGCATCCACGCCGGGCTCCGGTGAATTACGAGCTTCCGTTAACGCTGAGAATATAATAAACGAGTGATTAACACATTTTAGTAACAGGAATGATGATTTTCGTATATTTTAATATGTCAATAAAGTATATTTTTGGTGGTGATTAAATAACGTAAGTGATGTGCATGATCTTCGACAAATTATCTTTAGAAGTAAAAATATCCTTTGCGAAAGTGCTTTAGACTATGGAGTTTAATCATGCAATACAAGTTCTCCATAGAAGCGTGAATCTGAAGTGAAGTTTGTATAATACGCAAAGCATCCTCGGAGCGAAACACAGCTATCATTGTTCTAGTCGGGTAGACTATAGGATTGATATTAATGGGTCTCAAGTCAAAAGTTCTTTCGACAGTTACTAATAAATAGATAGAAGAAATCTAAAGAAGACTAATTAAGCTTTGAATATTCATTTTAGATAACTAGTGATAAAAAATTGGACTATATTTTGTTTTTAAACAAAACAATCGTTGATGAAATTTAAAAAAATATACCATATAAAAGTACAATCAAGACTTTGTACTACTAAACGTAAATACTTTATATGCGTTTGTTTCGGCTTGAAATTTCTATACAAAGAACATGTATCAATTCACATTGTCCGGTCAGTGTTATACTTCTTTGTCTGTCGAGACTGATAACTTATCATCATTTTCACGTATCACTATATATTTATATTTACCATTAATTGGCGTGGAGGATAATGGCGGACTTTCAGCATTACCGCCCTCCGTTTCTGTTTCAGATTTCAAACTCGGCTCCTTGACCACGTCGCTGTTCGCTCTCACAGCGGTCGGCGGTTGCGGCTGTGCTGGTGTCTCCTTAGCGGGCGTACTGGGCGGGGTCAGCAGAGTCGCTTGAACCTATGTGAAGATTGATCAGTTATTTCATAAACTCAAACTCAATTTCCTTTATTCAATATAGAAGCATTACACTTACTTATTGATTGTCAAATAAACACTACCACACTAAACCTGCACATATTACACTAAACCTGCATGTAAGGCTGATTCTATTTTCCAATGCACAATAGCAGATCAAAAAATTACTACGTGAAGTCCGTTGTCCTGTAAGTGTTCTTTTAATTTGGGCCGGACTTGCTCAACTGTATTGGGACAGTAAAGGAATCGAGAGCAATGTTGTTTGTGTATACACGTCTGGACTATAACACATATGTTCAACGTAGTTGAATTGGCGAGCGGCCGTTTAACAACATTTTATCTTAATTGCGTATTTTAAATGAGCTTTTTACAATATCATTTTTTTTATTACACAAGATTTAGTTTTTGTAACTAAGTTTCTACTTTATAGGCGAAATAATATTTAACTCTTAGTTGAATTTCGTAATATAATGTTCAAACGCTCGCTGTTATGTCATCATTCTCCTGCCCTTATCCCAATTTTATTTGGGGTCGGCACAGCATGTCTTCTCCTTCCATACTTCTCTGTCAGACGTCATCTCACAAGTAACATTCTTTCTAGCCATATCGTCTTTCACACAATACATCCATCGTTTCGTTGGTCGTCCTCTACCTCTATATCCATCCACATCCATGCTCAAGGCCTTCCTCACAATGTGTTCCTCATTCCTCCGCATTACATGCCCATACCATGATAGTCGCCTTCCACATAACTTCTCGGCTATCGGTGTCACTTTCAAACTTCCTCTTATGTACTCATTCCTTACTCTATCCATTCGGGTAACACCACACATTCCTCTCAGCATTCTCATCTCCGCAACATGCAAATGTCTTTCAGTCATCCCTTTTGTAGCCCAACACTCTGATCCATACAGGACAGCAGGTCTGATCATGGTATGTATGCATGGTATGTATACCCATATTTTTACATTGGCTGTGACGAGTACAATGTTTAAGGCCCGTTTAAATTAACATTCCATAAACCATATTACCAAAGCACTAATTACTACCAATCAAAATTAACAGCCAAAGTAATTGTGGTTAGTAGAAACTTCCTAGACATGCAATATTAACCAATTAGAAGTGTGTAAATAAATGACGCTGACCAGTCTCGTACTGCCCACTACCACTTCCTTTTCGCCCGTTCCGTTGCTGTTACTGGTAATGGTCCCGTTGCTCTGACTGTCCGTCGAGTCGCTCTTGCCCACGCAGAACAAAGATTGCTACGAAAATCATAAATCAATATCAGTCATTATTAGCATTACCGTCAGCAAATATTTGTATTTCAAGTTTTTATATAATAATCATATATAATTGTATGTAACTAATACGTATTTTAAAATATTGAAAATTAGTAACTACTGCGTTTCTTGCCGGTAATATTATGGTAGCTTTGTTTAGTATGGAGTGTTGAATGAAGATTCAAAATTGCTTGTAAAAGCCTACTTGAATAAAGTATAGTATGACACAAATTAAATGTAGCATCGGAAAATGCAATGGAATGAAAATAAAACCGATTACTGCCGATTTACACAACCAATAGAAATAGCCCTCTATCGCGCCATTCGACGCTATTCGTCGCTATAGATTCACGCGTCAGAGAAAACAAGTGCATGTAAACCGACGCGTCAAATTGACGAATATATTAGGTCATATAATATTACAAGTCATTACGTTTGTGCAAAGATCATATTCGTGTGAGAAAATAAACATTGATAATTTGGGCTAGCGTACTCAATTCGGATGTGATCGGTTTTACGAATTTTGCCGATGCGACATCTAAGTTGTGTCGTACTATAGATTTTGAATACTTTTTTTGACAGTTACCGAATGTCGCTTGGTGTCAGCGTCGTTGTGCGCTTGCGCATGCGCGGGCGAGGGCGGCGCGGCGTCGCGTTCGCGCAGTTCGCGGTAGTCGTCGTCGAGCGCGCCGGGCACGGACGCCACGCACAGGATGTGCTTGTCGCTCACCGGGAACGATTCGATCACGTCCGCTGGGTTGTTCGCGTCGATTATCTGCAAACGAAAGATATTTTTATATTGAAAGTTACTTGATTTATGAATACTAGATTTGTTTTGATTACTTTTTTATAATTTGCTTTTCCTTTTCAGACTTCTTTCTATTTTATATTGATTTATGAATACTAGCTTTGTTTTGATTACTTCTGTATAATTTGCTTTTTATTTGCAGACTTCTTTTTAACTCTTGAATAAATTAGGAAGACATTAAACTGAATTTTTATAATATATTGAGTCGAGATGGCCCAGTGGTTAGAACGCGTGCATCTAAACCGATGATTGCGGGTTCAAACCCAGGCAAGCACCGCTGATTCAGGTGCTTAATTCGTCTTTATAATTCATTTAATCTCGTGCTCAGCGGTGAAGGAAAACATCGTGAGGAAACCTTAATGTGACAAATTTCATAGAAATTCTGCCACATGTGCATTCCACCAACCCGCATTGGAACAGCGTGGGGGAATATGTTCAAACCTTCTCCTCAAAGGGAGAGGAGGCCTTTAGCCCAGCAGTGGGAACTTACAGGCTGTTGTTGTTGTTATTAAACTAAAAAATACCCGACGACTCATTTCAAGGCCGAAAAACAGTACCAGTTTGTGAAATTACTGTTCTAGTACAAGATCTGACAGTGCAATTTTTGTAATAGTTCATATTTAATAACATATCGACTGCACGGTCTTGAGCATGGATGTGTATGAATATAGAGGTAAACGATAGATGAATTGCGTCAAAGAAGATATGGTTAGAAAGTTACTTGTGAGATGACGTCTGACAGAGGTATGGTAGGAGTAAACATGCGTCGACCGCAAATAAAATTGGTATAAAAGCAGGAGGATGATGATTGACTATAATTATGGCAGTAAGCCTAACTTTGTATCATCCTACTACTATTATAAAGGCGAAAGTTTGTATGTATGGATGTTTGTTACTCTTTCACATAAAAACTACTGAATGGATTTGAATGAAACTTTACCACAATATAGCTTATACATCAGAATAACACATAGGCTACAATTTTTGAGGTTTCTAATGTGAGGTCGTAAAAAAACACATTTTTATCTCTTAGGAATAACCCACAATAACCATTTTTGACTTATTTACGAAGCGATTTTAAGCGATTACTAGACTAGACGGGACCTGAAGTCCACGCGAACGAAGTCGCGGGCAAAAGCTAGTTAAGTAATATATACCATAACGATGCCCTTGTTCTGAGTGTTGGCGCAGATCCAGACGAGGGAGGAGAGCGATGTCTCGACGGGCGCTTCGGGCGAGCCCGGTAGTTGCTCGTCGCCCTGCTCCACTTCCGGCGAGTTCGAGCCCTGAGCTTTGCTCATTTCGTAAGCTA
This sequence comes from Vanessa cardui, assembly GCF_905220365.1. Lineage (NCBI taxonomy): Eukaryota > Metazoa > Arthropoda > Insecta > Lepidoptera > Nymphalidae > Vanessa > Vanessa cardui. The sequence goes on along the minus strand of NC_061154.1, from coordinate 770,815 downwards.
CATCACACAAAAACAATCATATTATAAAATTGCATGTATTTAAATATATATTAACATTAATAAACGATAACTATATGGACAAATTATTCATACCATTGAAAAAAGAAAACTCATTTGGAATATGTATCGTATATGGAATATTATTACTCATAGTCGACTTAGTCATAAAGCAAAATAATATAAAATAGTTTCGTCATCATTGTATAATTTAATGGAATATTGACGAATTGAAACGAACAATATTATTACAGTTGGTAACAATGGGTTCGAAAATAGAATTAATTATATTGAAGTTTCGATTAAAGTTAATATAATATACATAGGATCACTCTTGTTTTGGTTTTTGTCACTCGCAAATTACTATTATCATACTACGTTTAAATTATGTCCTAATTGGAATTGCCACGGCTAAATGTTGGCAACGTAAAGTATCCAAACACACAAATTAATAATAGTATAGGGAATTTGGTCCATCGTACTAAAACATATTAGAGTCTAACCCATAACTTTGCTTCTGCCATAATAAGCACATTTTCAAACTAAATGCCTTAAAATTATAAAATGTAAACTTTCAAAATTGTTCGTTATTTTGAAAGTTTGCCTTAATAATACTGTTAATATCAACCAAAGATCCAAAGAAGTCGTTTCTTAAATTTTTTTATGAATACTCAAATTCTTCGGGGATTGATAAAAACTAAGGGCGTTTTACAGTATAAACAAACAAATTAAACTCGGTCGTCATTCCTCACTCACAGTACGCCGTCGTGATCACTAATACACATATATACACGTTGTAACATTTGTACATCTGCCTTACAACGCGACCATTATATTAAGAAAAATAACAATAATAATTTCATAATCACTTTGAATCACACTCAAAAAATGATTTACAAAGCCATGTCCAATATATCCCTATTGAAATCTGCATGTGTCTGAATGCCGTGTGTGGCTATCCCGCAAAGATCAGGCACATAAATATGTTATGCATATAATGTTGTCTTTTTTTCGCGATTATTACACATTGAAATAAAACTAGTTTTAGTCTACACGAACGCTGTAAAGTGCTCGAAATATTGGGATGATAAAAATAATTAATATACGCGATTTGAATCTGTTAAAACTAGTTTAATTTCAATGTTATGCATATTATGTATGCACAAGAAACCATGTCCAATTGACTAGATTATATTTTTTTTTTTTTTTATAAGGAGGATTTGCAACTGACCTAAGCACATAGCGTCCTGTTTCTTATCTCTGCCATCGTAGAAGACACTGTCGCCCACCATGCAACCGCCGTCCGGCGTGCGACCACCGCCCCGGTCCACACCGGCTGCGCACAGCAGCGTCATCTGGGGCTCTGACTCGGCTATCGGCCTGAAATTATTTCGTTTATATATTATTTATATAAATAAATCGTGAAAAAACTAAAATTATAAACAGTACTTCACAGGTTTGTGCTAATATAGTTTAAATCTTGTGTAATTTTAAAGATTACATTCATTTAAAATAAATAGGACGAACGAGTAATAGATCACTCGATGGGAAGTGTTCACATCGCCCGTATACAATAGCGCAGTAATATTAACAATTTTGCCGAAAAAATCTTCAATGACAATAATATTGGCAGCTAAAATATATGTCCCTAGTGCGTGTAGACTTTAATTACACTGCAAATTTTAATACAACAATACTGAAAACAGCTGTTTGGTGACAGAATATCTGAAACTGTGGGTCGTATCTTGTCAAAGTTCTGCGACCAAATTATAATATATGTATAATATATATGTAATTTAATATCTTTGGAATATTTTAAAAAACATTTAATTTTTTTTTAAAATGTGCTTGTTTTCTAACAACATAATTATGAGTTTAAGTCAGAAGTATATCAGAATCCAACGGATTAGTCAAAATTATTTAAGCTTCTGTTTACGTTGACTAATGTAATTATACAATAAGATAAAAATATCTAATATATGGTATATTAGATATTTTTATTTTAGGCAACTACTACAAGAAAGTTTTATATCGTAAGGCCCGCAAATCAGAGTGTAATTAAATTCTGAATCTATTAGTTCTCTCTGAGGTAGCATTCAATTATAATATAAATCAAATCCTGTTGGACTGTTATATTTCTTTGTGAAAGGTAAAAGCAGTGTCATTGATATGATCGTTTATAGTCTGTGGTGACAAACTCACCTGCAGAACACTGGCACGGGCACGGGTACTCCGCCCGATGACAGCGAGAGGGCGCCACGTTGCGTCTGCCCGCTCTTGCACGGGAGGCTCCACCCGTAGGCCTGCGTGCGCCCGTCCTCCTTGCGCACGTGCGCCCGCACCTACACGCACCACGCACGCACTTTACTCCTTCGTTACTTTACTACTACTTCACTAAGTAGTGGTAGTATTTGATTATTGACGATTCAAAAACGCTTCATTGTGAAGTTTACTTGAATAAAATTGATTTGACCTGATTTGAAGTCACTTTGATACGTTCAGTGTGTACGACCCATCCATATTTATTTGACAATAAAATAAATTAATTTGTATATATATTCTCTTGTGAGAAATGAGATTTTGTTTTCAATTATAAACAAAATATTTTAACTATAATATAATTTATTAAAAATATCACAATCATATATCACATACGAGTATACTTAAACATATTGTATGTAAATTTATACTAAATCATTCACAGTAAAACTATAAAACTAAAGTCGATAAAAATTATTTCTCGAAGTTTCGTCATCAGCGCTCAACTGAAAAGAAGAAACAAAGGACAAGGAATTAGGTGAGGAGAAGGAAAAAACAAAACAAAAGACTGATGAGGCTAATTGACAATAAACCACACACACACACAAGCATACATTCATTGCGTTCATGATTAATGATCATTAGTCTATTCTAAGCCATCTAGAGACAAATAAAACACGTTGACCTTGAATGGTCACGACTAAATAACATGTCTAGCGAAAGGGAAAAAATACTTTAGGTAATATTTTATGCGATACTAAAATCCAAGTTCAATACTCAATTATTGTAGCCTAGTATGTTTTAGTCATTTATATGTTATTATGTCATATGGCTTTCTATTTTGGGGTAGTGCAGCCGATATTAAACCATTTTTGTCAGGTCAACGAGGCATAAAATATTTAAAAAATGTAACAACTGTTAATTTTTTTCCATAAATTCCGACGCACATACTACTCATACTACACACTATTTTAACAATAAATAATTTTCACTTTTGACTTTGATTATTTTTAAAAACATTATTGTTTGAGGCGCAGTAACCTAAATAACTTATAGTCGTTAACGGAATGTGGATTTTTGTGGTTTAATATATTTCATTGTATTCTTAATAACGACATACTATTAAGGAATTGTTTTAAGTATATCATTTATTTAACACAACAAAACTCATAGAACATGTAAATTGTAATATATATATAAAAATATATCAACGGTCAGTTTGTTCTTCGTTTGATGTTATTAGAATAGACTATAGGTATTTTCGGTTTTCGGTGATATAGTGTGTCGTGTCTGTTATTATGGTACAGTTACCTGTCGGAACTGGTCGCAACGTGCATGGTCGTGCCGACGGTGGTGGTGGTCAGAGAGCTGCGTCTCGAGGAAGTCGGCCTGCGTGCGCGAGTGTCGCAGAGGAGGCTGGGGTGCTGCGACCGCACGCAGCTGCGGCGTCGATAGGGGACGCTGGGGCCTCTCCGACGTACTGACGACAAAAAAAATAAACATTTAAAATAAAATTCTCATTCAAATAGCCTCATCTCATCATTTTAATGACGCTACATCAAAGAAGAGTTGATACATCTATATGGTAAGGATAAACTAACCCAGCAACTTAGGTATTCCCAATGACTTATGGGAATCGGGTATGAATACGACCGCCTAAATCTTAATAGATGTAGTTCGTGTGTCGAAAGTGATTATATGTGTATATACGTTTCTAATTGGTCCTCAACTATGAATCTTGTTAGGGGTCGGGTTCAAAGTTACAACTGTAACGTCGACAGGAATAACTTTGGACTAAACAACAGTTTCATGCAAATCAATGTACACATGCAATAATTTCGTCTTATCAGCTATAATAAATTCACAGATAAATTTCCTTAACAGAAATGTATTTATTTCAGCAAATAGATACCAATTATTAACTCTTTGGCGATACATATTCGTTAACATATCTTACTACGATCGTTAATTTTAAGTCCGTCTTATCAAAAATATAATAAAATAATTTGATCAATTCATTATCAGCACGCTACAGATTTAGTTAACTTAAATCTTATCAGATATAACACGTGAAACATTTGAAATAATGATTATAATCAAATTAAAATAAATCATACATTTGAATTTATTACAATTCGCTAAATGGCAACTTAGTACCTAGGCACAGCATTTTGGATTTCATATTTATGACATAACATTATCAGCTGGTGTATTTGCTAACCAATAGGCCAAAGACACGGGTGAGTCATTTCGGATTGGTTCATAATCTCACTCTCTGATTGTTGAAGACATAAAGACTTTTGGAATAAGAGCGCAGGGCGTGTCTTTTACGTAGTTTATATGAGACTAGCTGTGCCCGTGACCTTGTACACGTTTGAATATAACAAAAAAAAATTGTAGTCTAATTTACTCCTTATTATATCAGTTATCTGCCAGTGATAGTCCCGTCAAAATCGGTCCAGCCGTTCCAGAGATTAGCCGAAACAAACAGACAGACCGACAAAAATTGTAAAAAATGTTATTTTGGTATATGTACCGTTTATACATACATATGCATTGAGTAAAAAAGGGCTATTTTAATATTACAAACAGACACTCCAATTTTATTATATGTATAGATGACACAGCTCTAATTCGATTGGAAAGATAAAAATTCGAATGCAAATACATCGCGGAGCTGCAGCGGTAACAAGGATGATTAAAACATATTAAAATAACACGCAAACATTTATTACCCTCGCAGAGCGCTCAGTGTTACGAATCTTATCAACGTCGTAAAGATTAAAATCACATTATTCTTTTATGTTCATTTCGTATAACATTTGCGTAGTATTGCAATTACGCGTTATAATGTACTAAATAACATTCGCTAGTTTGACACCAGAAGTATTTTTAGTTTGAACAAAATGTCAGTATCGGTCAAGCGGTAGTATACACAAGCGAACTCTTGACCTTGAAGGCGCCGGTAATGTTTATGGGGTAGTATGACACTTTGTTTCCAAGCAATAAGCTCTACATTAGCTCTCTAATTTTCGCGACAGTCTATTTACAGAACAAATAAGATAAATATTTGTAATATAATGGCTACTATTGTAAGCAAAGCCGATACATTATAAACAGCTTGCATACGAAAGCGTATAATACTTTGAATTCTAATAAAAAAAAAGTAAAGTAACATCCTGTAAATTACCCACTGCTGGGCTAAGGCCTTCTCTCCCATTAAGGAGAGGGTTTTGAACATATTCCATCACGCTGTGCACATGTGGCAGAATTTCGATGAAATTAGACACATGCAGGTTTCCTCACGATGTTTTCCTTCACCGCTGAGCACGAGATGAATTATAAACACAAATTAAGCTCATATATATAGTGGTGCTTGCCTGGGTTTCAACCCGAAATCATCGAATGTAAATCGTCGAAAGATGCACGCATTCTAACCACTGGGCCATCTCGGTTCAAAATTCAACGAACTCTAATAATATCAAAGATATTATAATAGATTTATGAATGATAATGTTTAATGACTTAACTAGATATCTAGATAACAATATAAGCAAGCACTGTTTAGCGAATATATCAAATATGGCGCAATGAACATAATTGAAAACAAACAGCATATAAACATATATAGATAATTCACAAGCGGTAAGGCTTTGCACAAGGGACGTAACATCTTAGATGGCTATAGAGTACCAATATCTATGGGATCATTACTTAATCAAGCGCTAACTTTACGCAGTAGCCAATGATTTTGATATTAAAAATATTCCAAAATAAATTCGCAACGATTTAAAATATTCCAAACTTTCGCACTGCTATCGTTTCGAGAGCTTTAATATAAACACAGCGCATTGCAGAGTTTCCATCAGTTTAATGAAGATTCCTTATATTATTAATACAGCGATAAAAATATTAATTCAATGACACAAGCATTGACCAATAGCATCGCATAGACAAATTTAGAGATCATTTGGTAAAAAAATGACTATCGCATTTAGCAGCAATAGCTAATAAATAATTTCATACAAATTTAAATAACGAATGAATAAATAAATAAACATTGGACAACATCACATCCATTACTTCGATCCCAATGTAAGACTTGAATATTATTACCAATTTTTCAATAATAAGGCATATATGATAAAAAACAAAAAAGGCACTTATATAGTTCGCATTGCTAAACTTACTTAATATAAATATAAATACTTAAGAACTAAACACACAAATGAAAATATACTTGTGCATAACCCGACTTCAAAAGCAATTAAATATTAAAACTTAACAATATTTTGACCGATTGGAGCCTCAACGGAGACTAACCAACTGTGCAGTGCACAATCATGTCTATGGTATACAGTATACCCAATTATTTACTCACAGAATTCGATACGATTAAGCTTTGTGTAATTTCATATCATCTTAGCCATGACGAGATTCGAACACAGGTCTAGGCTTTGACCCACGAGGTAGTTAGATTGGAAAATAGCAGCCATTGGACCATCACTGAATTGATTTACGTGAAACTCCTTGACGAGCAGGAGTTTATACCACGCCATTCCAATGTAGATTGGTGGATTAACATATGACATAATTACATACGATACAAGACACTTATTTCACCATGTTTTTCTTCAAAGCCAATTTCATCATAAATTTAAAAAAAAGAGTGACTACTAAGTTTCTTGCCGGTTCTTCTCGGTAGAATGGGCATTCCGAACCGGTGGTAGCGTCATTTAAAGTTTGTAAAATGTCTATTCAAAAAATTTTGTATTAGCCTGCTTGAGTATAGTAGAGCAGATAGGAGTTTGAACTCTAAAATCGGTTAGGGGTTTTAACCACTGAGCCACTTTGGTTGTTATAATTGCCTGCGTTATTACTCACAAAGTAATAACGGTATAAGTAGTAAAAGCTTCCTTAACAATTTCAGCCACAGCGTCCAATATTAAGGCGGACCAGCTCACTGTTGAGGACATTCCGTGCTAATAAAGACATACTAAGTACATTAAACTATTACATATATTTACCTAAAAAGTTTACTAAAAAAGTTCCATATGCCTTGCTTGTTCTTCTTATCCATGGTGGAGTCGACGCGGCTCGCGCGCACCATCTCCGTCCAGCGAACCGCATCCTGCAGCTCCATGAACCTCTCCTGCAGAACACACACCCAAACCCATTCAACCATAGTTAACATCTACGTCAATATATAGGAAGATTATGTTCTGTGAAAATCTCTTATAGTTATATTATTATAGTTATAGTATTTAAAGTCATTCATTCATCATCGTTTGTGAGTCTAACCATAGCGGTCGGGCAATCAATATAATCAATCGGCGTTTCTCTGCGGGATCGCATCAGAAATGAGGCGATCCGCCAGAGAACCAAAGTCATCGACATAGCCCACCGGATTAGTAAGCTGAAGTGGCAGTGGGCTGGCCATATTTGCCGCAGAACCGATAACCGTTGGGGGAAACGTGTTCTAGAGTGGAGACCGCGTCTCTGCAAACGTAGTGTAGGACGTCCTCGGGCACGGTGGAGTGACGACTTACGCAAGACGGCTGGCAGGAGCTGGATGCGAGTAGCCCAAGAACGATCTCAGTGGCGTGCAATTGAAGAGGCCTATGTCCAGCAGTGGACGGAAATGGGCTGATGGATTGGATTGGATTGGAATCAATATAAATGAGTTCGCTGAATCGAGTCGTACCTTGTACTGGTTTCTCTCCATGAGCACGCGCGCCATTTCGACCCTCGTGAACTTGCGCCTCTGGGCCATCGGCACGTCAGACTCGTCGTCGTCGTGGGCCCCTCCCCCTCCCCCGCCGCCGCCGCCCGCCGCGCCCCCGGCCCCGACGGCCTCTCTCAGGTGCCGCAGTTCCTCCTCCAGCTGGGACACCCGTTCGCGAAGCCTCTCGCGCGCCGCACTCAGCGCGGACACCTCCTCGCGCAGGATCTCCTGCTCGCCGGTGAGCTCGTCCACTTTCACTATGAGGTCGTCCTTCACCACATTCAGCGCGTTCCTAAGCACGTGCATAATTGAATATAGTACGACACAACTTAGATGTCTCATCGGCAAAATTCGTAAAACCGATCACATCAGAATTGAGTACGCTATCCCAAATTATCAATATTTATTTCTTATGCGAATATGATCTTTGCACAAACGTAATAACTAGTAATATCATATGATCTAATATATTCGTCAATTTGACGCGTCGATATACATGCACTTGTTTTCTCTGACGCGTGAATCTATAGCGACGAATAGCGTCGAATGGCGCGATAGGAAACTATTTCTATTGGTTGTGTAAATCGGTAGTAACCGGTTTTATTTTCATTCCATTGCATTTTCCGATGCTACATCTAATTTGTGTCGTACTATACTTGTGACACGTTTCAGTTTCCAAGTCCTCTGTTCTATTTGTAACGTGAACATTTAGTATTGTGTAGTAGTAGTGAAGAGAAGTACAATAATATTTCCAGTACCGGACAAAAAATAATACTCATCGTTCAAATTTTAATTGATCAACTACATGTATATATATATATATATATATTTTTAGTCTATTTTTCCAAAAATATATCAAAACACAAGCATCGATCAAAGTTCGTTAGAATTATACAAAAGTTGAATGAATCATAGAAAATGTTGTTGTAAAACACATTATCAATTTTGGTTTAATATTAATAACAAATAGTTTATTTCATATGTATAATTTATGCCATTGTATTTTTTGCTGTAAATACTTTACTAATACTGCAAAGTCTATCGATTAATACAATTTACTCATTATATTATCATTGGTATGCAATTCTTATAAACAATAGCGATCTCAAACTAACTGAGACTTGAATGGAATCTGATCATCTCTGATTGGAAAATTCAGAAAACTTAGATGAGCAACTGACGATACTACTCGAATAGTAATTTGAGATACGAACAGATAATTAAGCGGATTTCTTCAAACAATCTTGGTGGTAGGGCTCAAATATAGTGGTAGGGCTTTGTGCAAGCCCGCCTGGGTAGGTACCACCCACTCATCAGATATTCTACCGCTAAACAACAGTACGCATTGTTGTGTTCCGGTTTGAAGGATGAGTGGGCCTTTGTGACTACAGGCACAAAGGACATAGCATCTTAGTTCCGAAGGTTGGTGGCGCATTTACGATGCAAGGAATAGTTAATATTTCTTACAGCGTCATTGTCTATGGGTGATGGTGACCACTTACCATCAGGAGGCCCATATGCTTGTCCGCCACCAAAAAAAAAAGCAATCGTGAGCTTTAAATTTGAAGTTTGAAACAAAGTTAGAATACACAAGACTAAGTAGTAATCGCAAAACTAAGGTATTACAATTTGAAATCAATCATTACGTTTTCCTGTAAATCTTTAAAGACATCCTTGTTTTATTCAAGAAACACTTACTTAGTGGCCAATAATTCATTGTTCTCCAAGATGAGATTCTCCACTTCCTTCCCCATACCTGTCGATAAGAACAAACATTGTATATATCGTCAATCTTAGTTTATATATAAGATAAACTACAAATAAAGTAATTATTTTTTGTTCCTATTGATTTCTTGATCATATAAGAATTGCTGGTTAAATGAAGCCTTAAATCGAGACGTTTAATTTAAATACAGCTGAAGGATTCAGGCTCAATTTCAATTGATTATAATGGACTAATCATGGCTGTTTAAATCCAATTGAACTTGCTAATACATAAGAACGATAATTCATGTTTTGGTAACACGTCTAAAAGTTTACGACTTCCGATAAACAACGAAGGATGCGTGATGTAGAGCGCGAAGCGGCCAGCGGCTACTGACCGAGATAAATTTAATAACGCACATCCTTCTGAGATAATTGATACGAATAAATTACCCTGACACGATTAAGCAAGCTCACTTCAGATAAAGTAAACCACATGCAATCCGTACGCATTACGTACTGGTAGAAAAAATAAATAAATAAGAAAAAGATGTAAGTCCATATTACTAGCATTTTAGATTGACTTTGATATACAACCTACACAATACATATATACATACTCAAATCTTGCACACCTCAACCGCTTAGAACGAGAGAAAAACATATTGTTGACATATCAAATTACCATATCATAATAAGGACTGATGTCATAAATAGTATTAAGCAATAGGTTACATGACCTTATATAGTTAAATCTATTGAGAAAAGCTTCACTGAACCATATTTTTTATCTGTATTTAACAATTACATTTGAATAACAAGCTTTTATTTCACTTGTAATCTTTATTTCTTAGTTTGTTTATGTATATAATCTTGCAAGCTGAATTGATCACACCCTACGGACTCGAAACATTAGATATTGGTTCAATTCCGATAATACATTTATATGGAAAGCATCACCTAATACTATATTCAGGATTTGCTTCAGACGAAAGAACTCCTCAACGTCGACATTTTTTATTTACATTATTTTTATATTATTATGTTATTAAATCATAAAGAAAATATTTAATGAAATTCTTTAAACGTTATTTTTAATCATCCATTTAATTTTTAATAAGTGTAAAGGAAACGTTACGGATTAAGACAAAAATTCGTTAACTCTTTAGCGCTTGAGATGTACATTATTTGATATCTTCATATACTTACATACAATAACAAGCACAAGTCAATGATATACAAAATTACTAAAAAGTATCACAATAACCACTAACTTAATGAAAAAATGGTATGACATATAAATATCATAATAAAAAGCAAGCAAATACAGTAAATAAGAGTCAAGACTTAAGGTTACGCGATCTGTAAATTATAACGGTTTTTACTCACCGAAGTAGTTATCGTTAACTGCAATGTTGATGCAACGTATGTTAGAACATGGAAAAAGAAGAAACTGCATTAGTCCGGGGTCACGGGGTCAAATAGCACATCGAAACTGACTCGGGGGGAAACTTACACGTACGAGCATATCACTCGGTTTGTTAGTAAGAAATTATTAGTTACGTAAAGAATTTTGATCACCGGTCATAAGAGGGCTTTCAAACGTTTAAATAAAATTGTATTAACAGTAATAAGTGACATTTCAGTTAAAATACGTTTAAGAGCAGGGTGTGTTATATTTGGGACGTATCGTATATTGTCAGCGGCGATACAACAAACGCAAAGAAGATAAAAAATGAATGTAAAGTGATGAATGATGTATGCGATCCACACTCTCTTACCCGAAGACGCATACTCGCCGGGGTGAACCCAGCTCCCTGGAAATAAATTATAAAACTATTAAGCTTACTATTTCTTTCAGATCAACTCAGACTACGGTCAGTATATAAATAAACTCATTCAGATAAAGAAAATTATAAAAGCAATACGCAGCTTAATAAGGCATAAATGTTAAATATATGAATAAGATATACTAGTAAGCGCGGCAACTGAGCAATATAAAGCAATGTATACATGTGTGTATGAGACAAGGAGAGAGAGAGAGAGATAGAAAGAGAGATTGAGTATAGTATAATAGTTGAAATATACCCGTGATATCCGCGCCTTCGTCGACCTCCGCGATAGTGACGTCGGTGTCATGGAAGGCGAGCTCTTGATACAACGTGTTCGCACTGCGCTTCTCGCTTTTGGTCTGCGAACGACTCGCGCCAGTAGGTGGCGCCACTGGCGACGTAGCCTGAAAGATTATATATGTGTAACTTTTGTGCGGCTCACATATCTTTGTGATACACCAACAACAACAGCCTGTAAATTCCCACTGCTGGGGTAAAAGGCCTCCTCTCCCTTTGAGGAGAAGGTTTTTGGAACATATTCCACCACGCTGTTCCAATGCGGGTTGGTGGAATGCACATGTGGCAGAATTTCTATGAAATTTGTCACATGCAGGTTTCCTCACGATGTTTTCCTTCACCGCTGAGCACGAGATGAAATATAAAGACAAATTAAGCACCTGAATCGGCGGTGCTTGCTTGTAGTTTGAACCCGCAATCATCGGTTAAGGTGCACGCGTTCTAACCACTGGGCCATCTCGACTCATACAACAATTGCAAACGAAAAGAATTTACCAGTAGTTATCGAAATTTAAACTTATAAAAACAAAACCTTAAGAACTCAGTAACGGACGTTTGCGGTTAACTTTACCAATATTAAAACCTCATTATTAACATTAAATAAAAATAAATCAACTTGACATGTGTCATACATAATTACATGGCGTTAAGAAAATGCGAAGCATTACAGAATTAACGATACAACTGACGTTGTTTCTGACGATGTGCAAGAACGTTTCATGCATAAAATGTTACCAGTGCACAACGATGAATACGCGAGATTGTCTATCGTACAATTTGAACGGGGGACATTTGAAGGAATGCTTGAACAAAAGCGAAGGTCTGACCCCCGTCTGTCGTCTGCTATCACAGGTGCAATTATTCACTCGCAAGAGAGAGATAGCTATAGTCAGAGAGTGTGCGTATTTGTACACAGTCCCCCTGCAGTGCGAGCAGTCTAGACTGAGCTCGTTGCACTATTCGAGTGCGTGCGAGTGCGGCGACGACGGGTGTAACGCGAGTTTGCGAGTCCGTGCTGTAGGAGCAATGACCTTGACATTTGTATTTACATCGCTTGTAATTAAATAGTCATACGTCTACATCACGTTTATTGATTATTGTAGTTATAACGTCTAATAATTTCATAGATTTCGTGCCGATATTAACTAATTGATTGCAAATGTTATTTATGCATTAATAAATGTAAATTTGTTTTATTTTATCACACACGATGTAAACCTAAACAAAACATAATCCTTGTAATATTACAAATAGTTAAATTACAGTTCTAGAGTATCTTGTATACAAATAATGAGGCTAGATTTGTTTAAATTTTTTTATTAAACATTATAAGTATAAAAAAACAAGTAAAACTCTTGCAAAACATTAACAATATCTTGCTACGTCTTACGAGAACTGTTGACGATTACCGAAAAAAAAAAATCAATAAGTATAACATTTAGTAAAAAGTATGTCTAATACTTACTTGGCTTTGTTGTCTAATGGGATCAGTTTGGTGGGCGCGTTCAACTGTTCTGACGGCTGCTAATTCTGCTCCTACAAAATTATTATAATATGCTTGAATTCGGGCCAACATTATAAATTCTAATTAGATTTAATTTTTGATGAGAATGGTTATTATAAGTTACATAATATGTATAACATAATCCATTAGTGTAGGCGCACATAACTTCAACTCTATTATATTATGACGTAATCTTACCAATGGGAGGCGATGGTGGGGAGGATGACAGGCTGACTGGACTACCGGGGATGCTCTCAGTCTGCTCCACTGCATGCACCGAGCCCTCCAGAGATGCAAATCCAAAAGATATGGGACCTAGACATTCAATAAGATTAAAAACATAATAAGAATCTTATAACTTAATAACATTATGTTAATAATTCTGATAAGATGTTAAGTCAGTTTATTATACCATTTGATGATATTTTACATGCAACAAAACCATGTGCTCCACAAGGACCAAGGCTGGGGTATTGAATTTTAATCAAACAATAATTTCCTTCTGAAGATCAAGAGTTATCTCAAAACTATATGTTGTTTAAAATACTCTAAAACCATTGTCTTTGGAACACTCAGATAATCATTATTTCTGATAGTTTCAACAATACTACACTAATTAACAAATCACATTATATTAGGTGTGTATAAATTTAAGACAAAATGGATTCTTACCACTCGATCTGCCAACAGGATTGAGACCGAGACGGCCTCGCACCTCACTGCGGTCACTAGCTGTACTCAACAGCAACTTGGTGCGTTCCATATAGTCCATATGAGTCTTGAACAACTCTGTGTATCTCTCGTGGAGTTTAGCATATTCCTGACAAACATATATTAAATTAACTTGGTTGTATTAAAAATAAACTAAAGTACATGTATAATGAAACCTTATTATGCAGATCACATATTGATAACCAATTGCCATGAATATTTATTGCTTTAAAGAATTTTAACTATATATTGGAACATATATATATTAAATACATAAATATTATTAATATTGTTGCTTATATTAACTTTTATCTGAGATTAATGTAGTCAATAATATATATTCTATAACTTTGTAATATAGAGTCTATAACTTTGATACCTTTTTAAGTTCATTTTCTCTCTCCTCAAGTCTACTGGCATGGTCCAAGGAATTCTTGTGCTTCAGCTCCAGCATACGTACAATGCTGTCCAGAGCCTCTAACCTCCCTGTCAGATCTTTTCTTTCACCCTCATAATGATCTTCAGCCTCAAGTAACTATCCATACAAAAAAAAAAAACAAATTGTTACTAAAAGAATATTTTTCATCGTAAGGAAAAAAAAAAACAATTAGTGGCTATATAGTACTTGTAAATACAATATACATTTCATAATATGATGTTCATGTAATATTTTACATTGGTATATTTTTAATAATATCATTTTTTTCTCTCAAGATTTAACAACTGTAAATATAGTTGTTAATCAATTATGTATGATAGGCTGAGCTGAATCAATCTTTTTATCATTAGAATGTAATGAAAAAAAAATTCCAAAGCATATATTTTAATGGTATTAGAGATAAAACACAACATTTAAATTTGTAAATTATGCAAAAAAGATGTTCTGTTGATTACCTTGAGATTGAAATAACAGAGTGGGTGACACATTATTTACCGTGTTGAGTAGTTACACAATACACGAAATTAACTTTATAACAAAAACAAGTTATGAAACAATCATAGACAGATAACTACTGAACATGAATTAAGGTAGCCTTGCTAGCAAAACAAAGGAAATCCAATCAAGGTCTACACTTTGTGCATGAAAAAATAATGATTCAGTTACTTACCTTTTGCTCAGAGTGTTTCCTAGCGGACTTCTCGCGCTCATACTGAGTGACCAGTTGTTCGTTGTCTTCCCGCAGGAGTTCCAGCTCCACTTCATGTTCCTGGTTGGTTTGGTACGCGGAGTCTAAGCACTCTAATACGTTCACAAGCAAAGGCATCAACGTTTTAACGACATCCTCGTCGTACCGTGCTATCATTTTCTCGAACTCTTGGTAAATACTTCCTGCGAGGGACTGGACCTTCTCCGACATCACTACATGGCTATCTTCGTGAGTTCCGTATACGGTTTCCGCCGTGGCATAGCCACTACTCGCGCAATCGTCGAAATTCATGATGAAGCAGGTTATTAAGGAATTGCGACTACTTTTGGCAGAGACGTCTAATAATAAATATTACGCGAAAACATGATTAGTGCATTTGTGTACAATATTGTACAATGACGCGATCGATTGTTTTTTTAATAAATACTTATTACGTGCATTACGATTAATATTTAGAAAGCTTCACGTAGGTGATGTTATAAATATGTAGATAGAGAAAGATAGAAAAGAATAAGGGCTACAATCACACCATTTGTTTGATTGACGTATTTTTGCTGTACTGCAAGAAAAAAAAGTTCGATTAACGATTGACGTTGGAACCGTTTCCGGACATAGACAAAATTACTGTCCGGGTTAATTTTTTGGTTTTGGTATAGATCTTATGTATTTTTAATAAAAATTGTAAGTTAAAGTGTAGATTTTTATTATTTATTTGATTGACAATACTAATGAAATTGGTTAATTTAAATATAGGCGTTGGTTCCTATAATTGTAAAACTATAAAAAGTAATAACTTTACAATATTGTTGATTTTAGCGCATAAATACTTTTATAAATAGAAATATACAAATTTCGTTTTAAATTTCTATTTGAAACCAATTAAATTTCATTTTTTCAGTTAATCGATTATGTCGTTACTCATATCTCTTTTCCATAAAATATTTTGCATATCAGATCATACATTAAATATGTTGTTGAAGCGTAATAATAATAATCTCCGTTCTCTGTCTAATTAATTAATATTATCTTTCTGACCGTGAATGCTATAACATCAATGTTATGTATTGATGTACAATAAATCTCGTGAAATCAAACATATAAAGGATTATGGTGTGTCTTATTATATATAATAAGAATTTAAACTATAATGATTAGTAAAATTTCAATAAAGATCTCTTCTCAGTTTATGATTAGGTAAAAGTGTGAGCAATAATGTAAACTAAGTTTCAGACTTCAATTAATTTTCTCAAAAAGTAATAATAAAGAAAAATTGTAATTGCTGATAATTAATTTTAATAAACGTGGTAGAATTATTAGTAAGTGAGCAAGTATCCGAACGGACTGGCTGACGTACACAGACAAACGTATAGCCGATAGCATCATGTCACGTCAGTTGTTTTCAATCCGTTTGTTCGTCGGTTGAATATCAGAAAATATTTTTATTGTATTAGAAATTAAATGAACTGACCTCTATTACAATTAACACGAAAAAGGGCAGATGTCAGTTTTTTAAACTCACTGTAATTCAAGTTTATCGTTTAAAATACGCCTAGCAGCAAATTTCTCATTTGAGTTTCATTTGCATTCCATACTAATTTATTTAAGTAGAACATTTTAACTTATTTTTATTACGTATACATTTTCACTGATGTCCGTTAAAGGAGCCAATATGCCTGGCAAAAAGTCTGTTATTTGGGCTTATGTATTGTGGTTGTTTGGTGGAATATTCGGGGTCCATCATTTCTACTTGCGTCGAGATAAGCATGCTTTCGTGTGGTGGTCGACTCTAGGAGGTTTTGGTATCGGCTGGTTGGGAGAAATGTTTTGTATCCCGCGCTATGTGAAGGACGCTAATGAAGATCCAAATTACATGCAAGATTTAGTCAAGAGAATGGTTCAGAACAAGAAGGTTGGTACAACAATTACTTAGTTATTTTAATTAGACGCTACTTTGGACAAAATGCTTTGAATCTAATTTGGACTAGGTGTTTTTGGACGAATATGCATGAAAATAGTCCTCATTGTCAGTAAGAGTTTCTAGTAAAAATTCATGGAAGAATCTGAACTGATTTGAAATGTATCGAACAGTGAAAGAAATGAATGAAGAGGGAAGGTATTTGTATTAAATAAACATCATATTTTGTTTAATTTTAAAAGTATAAATTTAACACTAACATATAAGTTGTGATCTCATTTAGTGATTCTTATTACTTTAGGGATTTCACTTATAGTTATGGTTTATAGAGTATATTCAATATAACTAATGGTGAGGGTTAAACAATAAAACCATTTAATGTAATATATGTATTAATCCTAATCTTGCTTATTGGAACAAAGCTTGACTATAACATAATTTTAAGTATTTCTTTATTGTTATGTATAATAATTAATCATATCAATTATATTCTCTTATTTCATTAGGCGAGGTACTATCCTAGGAGAAAGCGTTTATAGGTTAAGGTAAATAAAATCCAGCTTATTTGTTTATTGCATGCTAATTTTTGGATTTGTGTTGGATTTGTGAGCTGTTTGTGAAAATCCAAGTTCAATAGTGTCTCGAGGGAACGAAAGGGTGTTAAAAGTATTTTTTAATAAACCATATCCTCTCTTGAAAGCCCTGAGGTGATTATTAACAGTACTTTAAAAATTTTACCACTGTTTATTTTATATGTGGAGAATTCCTTACAAAGATATATTATTAATAATATATATGGTATAATTTTAAAGCATGTAATAACTAAGCACCAATTGTTAGGTGAAAGTACATTTATGATGAAAGGAGTACATCTTTCATTGTCTATACTAAGAGGAATGGTGACTTTTATTTTTTAAATAGTCAGTCTCACCTTTTATAATAGAAAATATTAACCCCAGTACTTATGCTTTGAATATGAATTAATTTTATGTACATTATAAGAATAATATTGAAATGGATTTTCTACAATCTTACTTAATAGTTCATATCATATCATGCATCTGCTTATACATAAAAGTTTGCTCAAATTATGTGTAAATAAATAATTTTGCCATATTTAAATTTTGTGTTCTTATTTGGTCATTCTGAATGTATTTTATAACATAAACATGGTTTTTGTCACATAGAAATACTATCATACAATAAATATAGATTTGAATCCTTAATTTACAATAATAAAATACTTGATTAGCAATTCATCATTAAAAAATGATGTAGCAAAATAAAAATATTCTTTATGCAAGTAGGCTCATAAAAGTACTTATGAATCATTATGTTATATTGTTGACTTAACTGGTCTGGAAATTAGATTCAGCCGAGAAGGATTGGAAAGAATCTCACTAGCTAATCTGTTTCATCATTTTACTCAGAGAGTATGTAAATGAAGTACAATTTAATTTATAAATATCCCACCTGTAAATCAACAAATGCTATTTTCACGTTTATTATCATTAATATTATCATGTATTAGGTAATATACCTTATCTATCAATTCTTTAGAAATGATATTTAATTTTTTCAATAGATAGTCTATTAAAAAATTAAACACTAACTAAACAACACACAAACACAACCTTGTATAGAGATAGATGTTTTATATTGAAAGCATCTCACTTGACTGATTACAATATCAACTCATTGTTACACAGATACTTATGTCATGATTGTTTTGTGTAAACTAGCATCAATGTAAATACTACATGCCATACACATTTTTCAAACTAAATGTTAAGATAACTTCTAATAGCGAGGTGCACAAAGATTTGTATAAAATGTTTGGTTACCTTTATTAATTTCTCTAACAATTTCCTATCAACATTTCGTCGTTTGTCAAAATATTTTCCATTCCAATATATAAACAAAGACATTTTAACAGGTCATTTTTGAAGGAGTTTTTGCACTAGTTGATTGAGACCAAGTAGCATAAAACATTTAAATTGTTAATATAGAAACACCATTATATTCACTCAACAAGTGTTGAGGTTGACATGTTGACTTTGGAACCACATCATGTATTATAAAATATAACATTGACTTAGATTTAATTCAATTAGCATACTAACATAGCAAATGCATAAGACTTAAGCCATTTACAACTTTCTTTCTCTGTAAGATATTAGTGCATTGTGGGTGTTGATCATTTTTCATATTTAATTCATAGCATGAGTTTCAGTTTTGTTATCGAGCTATTTATATACTTTTATTTAAAATAATTCGATTCAATTTATGTTGCTGTTCTCATAAGCATTAACATTACAAATATTTAAAATCAATAATATGTAACATTAAAATAAGACTATTTCAACAGCCTCCATTTTCCATGAACCGCTTCACTGGAATGCTCATGGTTGGGTATTCTTGGGGTCAAATGATGATGTTAGCGGTTCCACCTGATGACTTTTGGGGCATCAATTTCAGATACCTAAACTGTCTCATACCACTTGTAGCAGCACTCGGTAAGTATTATCATCGTTTTACATTTTTAATAATTTCGTTTTTACCATCAGTTTTGAATCAATTAAAAATAATATAATGTTCTAATAAATATTTAGATAATATCACCTTACTTAAGTTTATCAAGTGCAAAAAAAATCATAAACATTATTACTTATTTTAAAACAATTATAAAACTACTGCATCTCAAAGTCATTTCGATGTTACTCACACTATTTTTTCTATGCTTATTATACAGTAAATAAAAATAACATATGTATGCTTGTTCAATGTACTTGTTGTGAAATTTATTTACTTTAGTTAATAATGAATGACATTAAGTGATAGAAACTTAATAAAGTAATTCTATATACAAAAAATTTATAGTTTTCTTCTTTACTAATCTTTCATAATATTGTTTTTATTGACTGCCCATTGTGTTATAGGTGTATGGACAGTGGGTAATATAGGCAGAGAGAGGGGTAGCCTGAAGTGGCCAGTGCTAGCAGCTTACGCGGTGTACCCCCTACGTTACTACATTTACGACGAGAGTGTGTGGTTCACGCTCATGGTGCTGGCCTCAGCCTTGGCATTCGACTCATTCTCCAAGCAGTGGCGCAGGACTCCCCCAAAACGTACCCATGTGGTCAGGTATGTAAGCTTGGATTACTTATTGGTTGACTATTGTACTAAGTGCTGATGTGGTTAAGGGAAGCCAGTATATCTATAGGCAAAAGGGACGTAAAATTTTAGTTTCCAAGATTGGCGGAGCATTTGCGTTTAATGGCTGGTAATATCCATAAGTTTAGTGCTAATTTATATCAGCTTTATTAAGCATTTACCAGCAGTTATCCAATTTGCTGGCCTGCTTATCTATTTTAAATGAAATAATATATTTTTTGACTGAATGTAAGGTTAATTGTAAAACAATTTGTCTATTTATAAACTGGGCGTTGAAAGTAAAAATAACTCAATCATTAGAATGGTGCATTACTGCTTTTTTATCGCGTTATTTCAATTTATCTTTGCTTAAATATTTCCCTCGTCGTTGTGGAATGTTGTTCGTGTATTTTGCATCACGGCTTGTTTACTGAACTAATGTGTAGTAAGCACTATTCATAGTATTGAGGGCAGTGTGTCAAATATCGGTATCTCGAAGAGTTCTATGCTTATATAGTTTTAAGTAAAATATGTGGTCGTAGTATAACGCTCTCAATTTATTTACTACTCTTTGTCACATGATTTAAGCTTACGCCTTTATTCTTCTCAACTATGCAATATTTTTTATCATCATTCACCTTAAATATTTAGAGGAATTGTTAATGATAGCTTGTTTATTGGCGCCTTATTTTTTTTTTAATATTTACATTACACCATCAACCTTGATAACTAAGTATGTCCCTTGTGTTTGTTTTCACTCACCCTTTAAATTGAAACACAATAATAGAAGTATATTTTCTGGTCGGTAGAATATATAATGAGTTGTACATATAGTATACGTAGTTAATAATTTATAGTTTTATACCTGTTGAGCTTTGAGATGTATTATAAATATTAATTTTTAGAATCAGTTTAATATACCTTTTTATAACCAGGTCCAAGCTCCCTTTACTCTGTTTATGAATATGGAATGTGTTGCTAACACAAATTGTCTTGCAGACGTATCGTGGTGTTGGCTCTGTGCGCTGGCCTGTACCTCGGATTGTGGTGCAGCTACCTCTACTTCCACGGCACCATCACTGACAGCGAGGGTGATGAAGTGCCCGTCTACGAAGCCCTACATCATTTCTTTACTAGCCCCTGGTATGAAACATTATATTCAGATATTTTCCTAAAATTGTATATATTTTGTATGGTAACTAAAGGTCAAAAAATTTAAGTGTTCAGTAAACGTATACAATATACTCATATGAATGAACAACTATTCCGTATATATGAGAAGGTATTATGGACGACTAGCTCGAGCAAAGATCTGCTGATGTTCAGTAATAAAATAAAACTTTAAAACGCTAGAATGTAAAAAAGTAAAGTAAGGTAACAGCCTGTAAATTTCCCACTGCCGAGATAAGGCCTCCTCTTCCATTAAGGAGAGGGTTTGGAACATATTCCAGCACGCTGTTCCAATGCGGGTTGGTGGAATGCACATGTGGCAGATTTTCGATGAAATTAGACACATGCAGGTTTCCTCACGATGTTTTCCTTCAGCGCCGAGCACGAGATGAATTATAAACACAATTAAGCACATATATATAGTGGTGCTTGCCTGGGTTTGAATCCGCAATCATCGGTTAAGATGCACGCGTTCTAACCACTGGGCCATCTCGGCTTTTTTTTCTGTCATCTCGTGGATGTTGTAAAATAAAAAGATCTCTAAAAGGACAACTGCGTGTCCGTCTTCATCGGCATAACAATTGTATAGTACGACACAACTTAGATGTCGCATCGGCAAAATTCGTAAAACCGATCACATCCGAATTAAGTACGCTATCCTAAATTATCAATATTTATTTCTCATGCGAATATGATCTTTGCACAAACGTAATAACTTGTAATATCATATGACCTAATATATTCGTCAATTTGACGCGTCGCACTTGCTTTCTGTGACGCGTGAATCTATAGCGACGAATAGCGTCGAATGGCGCGATAGGGAGCTATTTCTATTGGTTGTGTAAATCGTCAGTGATCGGTTTTATTTTCATTCCATTGCATTTTCCGATGCTACATCTAATTTGTGTCGTACTATACTTGGGTATGTTATAATCGGTTTCAAACCTCAGGTGGCTGGATGTGAAGCAGTGCCTCATCGACACGTACCAGTTCGCGCAGCACCACGGCTGGTACGAGGTGTGGAAGCAGATCATAGACCTGTCCGACCCGCATGGGGAACAGAACGCCTACAAGGTACGCACGACAATGACCACTCTTATGCTAAAGTTACAACAGTACCAACTGTGTAACGATGGAAATATATCAGTGTACAATGTGAAATGTACGACTGTTTTGTTTGCTATACGAAAGATATGATACCTGCTCATTGTTATTTTTAAATTCATTTTTCTTTAACAAATTTTAATTTTATACATTTATTTGTGATACTAACACGTTAATTGTTTTGTTTGTAATTGTGTTGTATATGGATTAATAATCTTAAATAAATGCTTATTATTATTGTGGCTCTTGTGGGGTAGAGTAACGTTTTAAAGCTGAATCATATTGATTTGATTGATTACTGTGTACTTCAAAATGTGTTAGACAAATTTCACTCTTTTTAAGAAATTTTCAATGTCGATTCTACCTAAGGAAAAATGTAATACAACTACAATAACCCTATGTTTTTCTTCACTTGATAGTTTGTCATTTAATGTATATATTGTCGCAGGTCCTCGACCTTGGTCGTGATGCGAGCCAACAGGAGATCACGTCTCGCTGGCGGAAGCTGTCCCGTGAGCACCACCCGGACAAGGCTAAACCAGAGCATCGCAGGGAAGCTCAAGAACGGTTTATGGACATCCAGCGCGCTTACGAGATCCTCTCCAGTAGCAAGCACCGGCGGTCGAGACGCAACAAGAAGGACAACTCTGACCAGTAACCGTTACTATATAAACGAATTGTATAGCACGACACAACTTAGATGTAGCATCGGCAAAATTGATTACTGCTGATTTATACTGAATAGCTCCCTATCGCGCCATTCGACGCCATTGGTCGCTATAGATTCTCGTGTCAGTTCAACACGAGAAAGCAAGTGCACGTAAATCGACGTGTCAAATTGACGAATATATTCGGTCATATGATATTATAGTTATTACGTTTGTGCAAAGATCATATTCGCATGAGAAATAAATATTGATAATTTGGGATAGTGTACGTACGTAATTTTGCTGAGGCTACATCTAAGTTGTGTCGTACTATATTTAAATATTATTAATAAGACCTTTCTCACACTTGAAATAACTAGACGTAAGTATAATTTTTGATTAATTGATTATTATTATTGTCGGTGTATAGAGTTATTTAAGAATTCGAAACTCTCCGCGGATCACGATCGTGAAATGTCAGAAGTTGATATGCAACATTGAAAATACTATATGGTTTATAAACACAACAAGATAGCGTATCACTACCGACGCGTCACGTGTGAGATTGAAGTGAGTTCTTACAAGAATAGCGGTGCTGGGGACTTGGTTTATCCAGAATAGATCTGTATGCATTCGAATATAACTTGGTGTATTTATTATCGCATTTAAGAGATGAATATTTTACTATTATACTCTAAGGATACTAGTTAACGTATTAGCCTAAAAGTACTGTACGGAATATTTATACTAATATTATATATGTGAAAGTAACTGTATGTCTGTCGCTGTTTCACAAGGAAACCAATGAATCGAATTTGTTGTAATTTGGTGTGAAAAATACTTGAACTTCAAAGGACATATGATACTCTTTTTATCTGACTAACAACCCCCTTTAACTAGTAATATATATTACGCAAATCTATATTTAGTGATAGTTTGTTTTCTATGCACTCTTACAATTTTGATATGAATATTTACTGTGTATTTCTGTGTAGTGCAAGGGTTGATACAAAAAAAAAATCATTATTATATATTTTTGTATGTTCGAGATAATACTTTTATGTACATCCTTAATTTATTTAGTAGGGAGTTTATTAAAATAATGTATAGTTTTAAACGAAGTCGTAGTTGCTGTTGATAATATTAGTTAGTACATTTATATTACTCTCAAAATCAATTCAAAAGTCAATTGTATTTTCAATAAATATTTCTAGTCGAAACGAATACTGTACATCGGTTCTATAGAGATTTCAAACTGTCTATTTCCAGTATTCTGGTTCTATCAGTATAAGTAGTCTTCTAATTGCATTTTATTGCCAGCAGGTTCAATAATAACAAACATAGGGCATTTCCCCCTGAAATTAGTTAATTGAAATTAAAAAATTGATTACTTAATCTTTTGATAACACTGTTTTTTTTTTTAATATTTTTGACAAAGGTCATTAATGATAAAGTCTTATATACTTAGATATTTAAATATTATTGAACTTATTCGTAATGAAAGCTTTTTTTTGTATATGAGATTGTGAGAAAGGTCGCACCTGTATTAATTATTCGCATTTATTACGCCAAATGTAAGAAATATTAAATAAATAAAACTTAATTTAAGGGTGTTGTGAGCATTTACGTACTAGACTAACTTGCATTATTTTAGATTAATCTATTTAAGAATAAAGTATATTATAATGTCCAATAAAAATATAACTAGAATATATTTTATCTTTTTCTCGCAAACTTGTACTTTGCAATGAATAAGATGACTATATTTGTGTTGTAATTAATAATCGTAATAAGCTAGGTGGTAAATATTTATTATCTTTGTTAATTTTAATTTATTTTTTATTCTTTAATTATTGTCTTGTATTAAAAAGAAAAGGTCTGAGATTAAAAAATGTGTATTTTGAATCTCTAAATTCGAAATATCAAAAAAATAAACGAATGTAGTTATTAGGTTCAAAGAAAAATGTTTCGGAATGCTCAAACGGTACATCGATACCCTCCATAGCATAAATATAATAATAATTTGTATTAATAATATTTATTTTAACATTTTGTATTAATATATTTTATTCTATTTAATAAAATTTTCTTTATACAAGCTACTTTTTTTATTTACAGATAACACGTGAATGAATTGATTATAAAATGGATGGTTTTGTTCATATTTCCTACAATAGTTAACTTCTATGCTTGAAATAGGAGCATTTTAGATAAATACTTCTCCTTATTCAATGTTTAAAAGGCGTTAATAATGAAACGAAATGTGGGCTGTAACACTGAGGAATCTGAAACTGGAGTAGCAAGCACATCCATACTGAGTTTAGGAGCCTTGATGAATCGAATTTTAGTGACAAATAATTTCAACTTTAGAAAAATATTATTTCTAAAGCATATCTTCTATAAAAATCACATAGCGAGAACAATTGCTCATTATTATAATTAATATGTTATAATTTGTTTAATTTGATTTTCAGTTAACATTTGAGTGCATTAAACTATCATCACACCCAACCCATATCCCAAAAAATATGTTTAGAGATTATATGAGGATATTTTTTTCACTGTCCGGTAACACTCGCGTTAATATTTTCCATTTACGTTATGTTATTTTATATTTGGCTACCATTTAGAAAAAATATATTTTTGGACCGTCTACTCATAAATAAATACCGTCAAAAACTTTAAATTAATCATGTTAAAGTGGTTACGAAAACAGGTTTTTTTTCGAAACGATATTTTACTAATAACGGCAAAATACTTACAAAAGTACTTGGTTATATAGGTTTTTACATTGCACCAGTGCCCTATATAGACATGGTTCCGAAAAGGCTATTTGACAATGCGAAAAATAAATTGTGAATTATTGTAATCAGTGTATATTGAGTTTAAAAATGGTTATTTACTAATGAAAGTTGAACATAATACTTTATTTATTCAAAAATCCATAAATAAAAATGCTTTTTTTTTCAAACGTATGTCACGTGACACAGAACGCTCCCGATTAGCCGGGCTTATGATGAAGTCACTTTCTCGTAAACTTTGCTTTTCTACAATACGTACCAGAGATTATAATACACCAAAGTGACGTCACCGACCCCATTGCAGCGCCATATTGTCCAAGTAGCGTTTTGCGCGCTATTTAAATATGGAATTTTTAATATGATATTTTTCGGCAAATATGTACTAGAAATAAAAAACACAATTTTAACTTAGTTCCTTAACTTCTACTAAATAATATTAAATGGATTTTAAAAACCAATCAAATAGCCTATTGAGCATAGGCGGTTCTGTGTTGTGCATACGTTAACACTTAAAAACTCAAAAATATAATCCTTTATAGACCTAGGGATGTCATGCTAACGGTTGTTGGTATGAACTGATTTCATTATTTGTTTGATTATAATTTTATAGTCTATGTCAGTCTATTAGCTGTGATTAAATTCGTATCTGGAATATATACCTCATCATCCTGTTCTTGCCCATCTTATCCTATCCCAATTTTATTTTGGGGTCGGCGCAGCATGTCTTCTTTCATATACATAACATTACATATTTGAGATATACACATATACTATATATTTATTTATTAACTAAGATAGATATAGCTTTATGGACGAAATAATTTGAATACAAACCCCAAAAAGTTTTCAATTTAATTCATTTATTAAGGTACATGTACCATAAGTCATCACATTTATCTACACATTCAGAATAATATGTTAGCCATTTAACACTAATTTTAAAATTTGATTGAAGTACATCGCACATTATATATTATGTATTACAGACATCAACTAACAGTTAACTGCAAATTTACATCCAGCTGCCATTTGTCGTTTCTGCCAAATCATTTCACCTGTTTCATTTGCAGCTATCTGACGTTAAGTAGGTATATTTAAACGGCTTTATTCATAAATATTATTATACGTATTTTAACTAAGATATATTATGTCTTAAACGTTTCGTAGACGCAGCCAGTTTGAAACGAGATAAATACATTAGTTAGAATACGGTTATAATGTATGTTTATGAATAATATCTAAGTTTAACATGTAATATATTGAAATGCTTTCACAGTAATTACTATTAATGTGACACAACAATTATTAATATGACATTTATTAACGATCGATTATCACTACGATATCATTTTTAATCTAATTAAATGATGAAAAATAATTGCGACAGTGAAAACAAATGTTAAAAATGTATTTAAAATAGTTTCGATTGATAAACGAATTTAATATAAAAAACTCAGATTTAGTTCATAAAATATTTAACACGAAATGGCACACTTTGTATACAGCTCTTCAGCTCCGATATAATCTTGTTTATATTTTTATTTACATTAAACATATTATAACAATGACTCGCAAGGCGTACAGCTTTGCACATGTGTCAGAAATATTATTTTAATCTATTAGATTTACAATAACGCAATGAAATAATAATATTTACATTATACATGGCAAACGAAGGTTTGGTCGAATATTAAATAAAACTTATTTAACTATGAAATACGTAACGACGATTGCATTTGAATTTGTTTGAGCTTAAGTTTATTGTGCTAGAGGCAGTGATTATTGTAAAAAGTGTCTTTTTTCATAAGATGGATCCCTCGAGTTTTATATTTAGTGTTTCTACGAGAATTAAAAGTACCGTGCGTGTAGGAGCATTTAAACGTGAATATTACAACAATATTGGAATGTAGGCAAGAAACCGTATAGGTAATTACTAATAAAATGGTCCCCGTACTGGCAAGATCACGAAATTAAATTTAAATACTTAATTTGTTATGTGCCTGTTGGTCAGATTGAGTTTGCTTCAGTATACGTTGTTGTTAGTCGAGAACGTGCAGTGAGCGTGGTCGCTTCAGTCGGTGTTTCTTACGTATACTAAACCAGCACCACTAATACAGAAAATAAGACTATTCGTATAATATTGACAAACAAAAAGACAGCCCAGTAACAACGGCAATGTCGTTCAATTTATTTATACAGTTCTATTGAGCGAAATAAAAATTTGAATGTATTGTAGTATTGTAATGTAATTAATCTAATTATCACAGTTATAAAATTAAAATAACATTTACTTATAATTATAACGTCGGGAAACATAAACATAGCCTTTCTTAAACTAAATTAATAAATAACTTATACTTTGTGAGGTGCTTCTTCATACAAGCAACTCGTGAAATAATTTTTACAAATTATAGTTTCGTAACAGTTTTTACAATAATTAAGTAGAAGAAATAACAAACTGGTTTAATAACTACGATAAATTTTTAGTTAAATGTTTTTACAACAAGCTAACACTAGCCATCGCATAAATGGCACAAAAGGCGCTGCTGCGCCGTTTACAGTAAGTAGTCAGCAATCGAACGACGAGAGATCAGTTTGACTCTGGGTCGAGAGTCGCAGCTGCATCCATGGCGCTTACACCGTAGTCTCGTTCCGCCTCAGCGGCTGCAGCTCGCGCTGCAAGTCGTTATAGTACTCGTGGTCGGACATGGATTCCTCTTCTACCGACTTCTGTGGTAGGTACTTGCTGGTACCCGGTCTCGGCGTGGTTTCACCCGTACTGCTCTCGCTGGTGCCTAGAGATTCGAGCGGTACCGGCTCGGTCGGGATTCCTAATGTCTGTGGAGGTATATTTTGCTCGGACATGAGATATTCTGGGTTATCTATGCACCTTTTAGATGCGACGAAACCACTGTAACGTAAGTCCTTTCCCTCCGTACCCTCGCCACCTTCTCCAATCAGATCCATATAAGCCGACGCGTTCTGGGTGTGTTGCGGTGAAGGCATCAGATAGTCGTCCTCGTCCAAAGGCAAGTTTAGTTTTAGATTTCCAACTTGTGCTTCTTTGACCTTTGACATGCTGTCGAACTTCGTTTCCAAGCAGTCTGTTCTTCCTTTCATAGGGTCGCTACAATACCTGGAATTCGTGCCATCAGAAGCACACACTCCATTATTATAATAATGTCGTATTTCGGTTCCATCAGGATTCCGGGAATTATTGTACCGCAGTAAGTCTCGATCCCAACCTTCCGATCTATTGGAAGTGTCAATGATGGCACCCTCTTGGCCGGTTATATTGTTAACCCAGGTGGCGGATGCACACGGCTTGCTCGATTGCGCTTCGATTGTGACTGTCGTGTTTGTAGTCGTCGATCCGGGCATAGTATTGAACTTTGGTTGCAAATACTCATCTGCTTCTACTAACGGTTCTGGACCGTCCATGGCCGAAGAGAGGTTTCTAATCAGTTCCTTTTCATCCTGAAATTACACAAAATTAAAAATTAAATTTTCGGAATTACTCTACCAAACTATCAATTTTGAATCGTTAACGACAGCACACCTTAATATTTTGTACCTTGTAAAATAATATTTATACATAAATTTTAAACTTCAAAATGGATACTTGTAGTAAAAGACAAATTTAAAAGGAACACGTTAGCATCAACAAAAGTGATTAGGGTTTGCTTTGGCTTTTTTTGGGAAGTTTTTTTATTTTACTTTGACAATACCAATGAGTGTTTGCTAGATTATTAGTTATTTGATATAATAAATTATTAAGTAATCGTTCTATTTACCTGAGTTGAATAAGATGGGAGTCGCATAAATTTGTCTCCAGGAATGACCAGGTAGCGACCAGGATCGCGTGCCATTTCAGCAAATGTATCGGCAAGTTGTTTAAATGTTGGTCGACTGTCTGCATCGAGCATCCAACAAGACACCATAATACAGTATATGTCCAAAGTGCAAATACTGGGCTGTGGTAATTTCAAGCCATTTTCTATCAACTCTGGAACATTTCTAGCTGATATGTTAGCGTAAGGTCTTGCTCCATAACTTAAGATTTCCCAAATAGTTACACCAAAAGCCCACACGTCACTTTTATGTGTAAAAATTCTATGCTGGACGCATTCTAACGCCAGCCATTTTATAGGCATTTTACCTCCGGCCGCTTTGTACTCATCTTCATTGATATCTAGTAACTTTGCCAGTCCGAAATCAGTTATTTTTACACAATTCGGTGTTTGTACTAAGACATTTCTAGCCGCTAAGTCTCTATGAACTAACCTTTTTTCTTCTAAATAAGCCATACCACGAGCTATTTGAGTACACCAATTTAAAAATGCTTTAGATCCTATTTTTTCTTTATACGTCCTGACATAGTCTAGTAAACAACCAAGAGGCATCAGTTGCGTAATCAGCATCATCTGATTGGTCATGCATACAGCCAGCAATTGAAGTAAGTTTGGATGTTCGACACTAGCCATTATATAGGCTTCTTCCAAAAATTCCTTACTTGAGTTTGCTCCTGTACCTTCTTTTAAAACTTTGATAGCGACTGGTATTTTAACATTTTCTCCTTCGGGAACCCAAACTCCTTTATACACCTTACCGAATGCGCCGAAACCTAACATTCCTCCCCTACGAAGTTCTGCTTCTTTAACGATTCTTAATTTCGCTAGATTTGGTTTGACATTAGTAGGTCTTAATGGTTCATTATCTTCACAACCAGTAAGAACCATGGTCATTTTAACGGCTTCTTTTTTAGCCTTCGCCTTTTGCCTACACGTATAGCCAATTATAGCAAGAATTACTAGTAATATGAGGGCCAATACAAGAATCACCACAATTACTGTAGATATCTTTGCTGTGGCCATATTAGGAAGGCCATTGGCTAATGCTGAACAATAGGGTTCGTCTATGGGATTTTGAAGGAGCTCGTCAAAATAAATCTTATGTGGTATGTCAACAGGACAACTATCAGTACAATTGAATTCCTTAGAATTTGAGTCGCCGAGAAATATCTTCAAATTTTGGCATTTGATACAGTCAGTTGATGATGGCCCAACGCAACCTCTACATTCATGATGACAAGGAGTACAAAGACGATTGACGTCATCAGTGAAGTGATCCGAGGGACACTCATCTTCACATTGATCACCTCGTTTGAATCCGTTGCAAACTTGACACACTTGTTGATGTATTCCAAAGCCGGTACATTTGTAACACAGTGGGTGGCATTTCCTGCACACCACTTTAACCTTTCCTTCAAGAGGCTTAACATTACCGACCCACTCATTGTAATACCCATCAGGGCAGGGTTCGTTCTCTTTAAGACAGCTTTCGACAGTTGCTTCGACACTGATTATAGCTTTCTTGCAAGAGTTGCAACCTCCCTCGCCTACAGTATTATTAGCTCCCGTGCATCCATTGAAACAGTTCTGGTGACAGGGTTGACATGTCCCATTCTCTGTTGCATATCTAGAAGCTGGACATACAGCGACACAGTATGGACCATCACGCACGTGCTTACATTTAGTACAATTAGCTCTGGTCGGTCCTGTGCATCCATCCAAACACTCCGAATGGCACTGCTTGCATATTTTCGTACCCGCCTTATACAATCTGAAATAAAATATTATTTATATAGCCTGCTTTTTAATGCTTCAAGCGTAAGTACATAAAATTATTGGTGGATATGGCAAAAAATTTCAACATCTTTTGTTATATAGCGTTTATCTTAAGAGACACTTAAATGTTGTTATTCATGAAACAAATAAATTGGTTTATGTGTTAACGTAATGTGACAGTTAAGCAAAATATATGTCTAAATATCAAGAAATGATATTGTTGAAAGGAATAAAAAGGCTAATTTTATTTTGTTAATTGATTATGTAGAACAAATTCTGAAAATGATGGAATAGGAGAAGTAGACATCTTAATAATTTAAATAAAGGTATGTACTGGGTATTGAATACTATATATTCTATATACTACTACTAATGGGTACCAAATAGTTCGATGATTAATATGAGATATATTAGAATGGCTAAAGAAAAAAGGTCTGACAGTATATGACCTCTGCGTTTTTAATTTACAGCGCATAAATTATAAAAAATGTTGAAAACGCTGCACTAATTTATTTATTGCTGAATCTGCCATTTGAATGGCCTCATTTATACTATGTATAAAAACGACTACAGTTTGTGAAGCTTCTGATATAATATATATACGAAGGCAGACTTTTATATCTTTGGAAAATATTTATTGTGAATCATTGAATTTTTATTTCATATGTATATTTTTGGAAAAAGCGTCCAATAAGTAAACAAAATATAAAATATTTTTCATAATCTTAGATTTTTAAAAAAACACCTAAACAAAAATACAAACCCTGGAAGCACTGTGCAATTCTGAATACATGTTTCTCCGAATTTATAGTTTTCGCAGTAGAGGCATTGGTCTGGTCCAGGGCCCCAGCAACCATCTGATGAACATTCAGTGTCACACACCAAATTCGCTTTTTCTGTTAATGGAATAAACGAAACAAAAATAACGTGAATGATATGATAAATAAAAAGGATGGTAAAAAATAATTCAATATAATCGCTTTGCAAAATATGAACCAGCTGTTAGTATCGTTAGCATTTATATATGAAATTTATTTAAAAAAATATAATTCGCTTGCAAATTCACAAGAAAATCTATTATTTTGTGCTATTTTAACGTTTAAAGTCGCAAATGCAGTACTTATAAATAACTTATAATTAAAATTTAAATGAGGATCCTCAACAAAAAGCGCAACGCATAATAGACTCACCACAGTTCCGTATGTCGCTATTCTTCTGAATTATCTGTTTATGGTCTTTTGACTTAACTAACTTATTCCATGCAATTTTTTCGGCAAAACATAGCTGTCTATTTTCCATAATGGCTATTGCGCCAGAGTTTACTCTTTTTAAAGATTTGAGTCCGAGAGATTTCAAGGATGTTTTTACGATGTAAAGTGAGGCGAACAAGTTTTCGACGACTTGTCGTCCCCCAATCACTTCTAAGTTTCTAAAGTAAGAGAGATTAGTGAAATTCGGGTGGTGAGCTTGGACATTCAAATAGCCGGTTACTTCTCGGACTGTACTGAAAACCTCGAGAGCGTTCGGTTCCATTTTTGGGTAACGATCTCCGAATGAATAATCTGGATTAATCTGCTGAAATCCAGTGAAAGTCATCTCTAGTATTTCTATAGAACCATCAATGATTGTGCAATCTTTGAAACTATCAATGTTTCCGGAGTGAATAGGTTTTTCCGCACGGCAAGTCTTCGGGCAAGTCACATTGCAAGGAATACATTCGCCGTTAACTGCAGTCTTATTAGGAGGGCAGCTACGTACACACGCTCCATTGTCTTTTAGTAGATGTTCAGGACAGTTTCTTACACATGTTGCACCATAAGCATATTTCCCGTCCGGGTTTGGCTCCCAGGAATACGTAGTGGGGTTATATTTTTGCATTGGCGGGCATTCTTGAGAACACGTCCCTTCGTCGTAGAAATTACGACAGGCGAGACACTGACTCGGCAATGGACCCGTACAACCTCCAGCGCAGAATGTATTGCAACAATCCCGAGGGTTGGGCCCGAAACAGCGCCCTTGAGCGCATTGCGGACTGCAATTAGTCTTCGAAAATTTTTGGCAATTATGGGCCCCATCGCCCCAGCAACCAGCTTCGCAGCTCGGATGACACGGCGGACATTCTCTCTCAGGTACGTTAAAGCTATATACGAATACGTAGGTTGCATTTATACCCGTTATTATCTCATCCCAGTTAATAGTTTTGACATGGCACAGATTATAGTTATTATAAATGCCTACACTACCCCGCAGGACATCGCGCAACGCGGGAAGTTCCAGTGTAAGGGCGGATGACATTGTGACCAGCATAGCGAATTCTTCTTCTCGGACTTTCAATTTAAACAGAGTTCGACCGCGAATGATTTGTAGTTGCGGAAGAATGATTTGTGCTACTCTGACGTACGAAATGAGTACGTAGCCGGTCACTTCCCTGATGTGTTGCAAGAACGACAAGTCCATAGTTTCGTTCTGAAGCCATGTCAGTTCTAGATTGCCATCGACGTACGTGCAGTTGGTGAAGCGATCGCGCAAATTTCTGTAATGCGTGTCGCGATTCGAAGGCACTGACATCCGACCATTGGTGCCAATGCAAACTGTAAAAGAAGAGAAATACTTTTTAATAAAAATTATCATCAAAAATAAATAATTTGAAGAGAATTTAAAAATTTCACCACTTAAGAAATTTTTAAGCATAATATTCGTAATTATATACCATTATATTACATTGTATACTATTTGACTCAATTTATTACATGTGAAGTGAATGTAACTTTGTCCAAATAAGGCATGAAAACGTGTGTTGTCGATGGCAGCTAGCGGAGAATGGTGGGCGGTCAGCGATAAGCGCTGAGCGACGAGCGGATAGCGGTTAGCGGAGAGCGAGTGGAGAGAAGAGGCGCGTGGAGTGAGGAGGCGGTACCATGTGGGCGGGCTGACGGCACCGAAGCCAGTTTTCTCTACTACGCTACACGTAACACCGCTATTTGTGATTAAAGTATGAAAATAGCCTACAATGCCGCTTTGTTATGTTACACGGAATTAAGATGTAAAACAAATGCGCGTATGTAAACGAATTGGTGTCCTATTGAACATTATTCGTTAGACAGTTTATTTTTATAATGCAAATAGCTATGTTAGCTCGCTATTTTAGTTTTAAATGTTTTATTCGTTTCAAACATTTGAATACAATCAAGTTTTTCGGAAGCAAATATTTATAACTTCGATGTTTTGTAAATTATATAAAATTAGATTTTAATGCGCTTCGAATTAAAACATTTAACAAGTAATAATATTCGATAGCTCGAATAAGTGTCTAAAACATAAAATCATTCGAAACTTATTCGAGGTTCCGTAAAACGATATTCAAGAGTTTCTACTTAAAGTGTTCTTAGTCCCAAACTATTGTTTGTATTAATAAAGTTTACCTGCTTCGGATCACAAAAGATTTTTTGAGTCGCATTGTTACGTCGAGTGCCGTGAGTCCAACGCGACGTCATTCGATACGTTGTTGACTCGAAATTCAGGTAATTTCGTTGGTCTTATTGCCGATTTCAAGTATTTGAGTCCTTTGTGTTTTAGAGACTAATCTCCGAGAAACTTATTTGACTGAGTTATTTCTTGTTGTGTTCATTGTCTTATCTACCCTATTCTGTTAAGGTATCATACCTTTTATTTACACTTGAGTATTTTACCAGACTACGATGAAGCAAACAGGAGAACTATAATAATATATGAATAACGTAATATTTATATAAGGTTTTTAGTATACATATGTTACTATTTACAATTAGGGAAATTGTTTACTATGTTTTAATTACCGATAAAATATCATTACGTTAAGTTCGTCTAAAAGTCACGCCGACTGTTATTTAATGCTGGATGTCGAATATGTTTTTTATGATATAGAAAGAAATAAAAATGAAAATAAATAAATAAATAAACGAACTATTCTGTGTATTTTCGTATTTGGTTTTCCGTTTATAAACGTCGTTTAATCTTGTAGAATCGTAAAGACCTTATCAATCCTTGACATTGGGTAATGTCGTCTTTGTTGCACGGTTTGATTATTATGATATTAAAAATAAATTCCTCTTTTATGAAGTAGATTTAATGCCTTCATTATTTGGCCGTGGTACCGTGTCCACGCCCACGTCATAACATAACCAACTTCAAACGTTGCTGGGTAGTGCGGAACATGCTCAAAATTTATGACTGTTGGATTTGGTCGCTTATCGCGTGGGCAGTAGAAATCTGGTGTCCGGTCGACCCAGTTGCACAGCCGATGACACGAGTGATAGTATTGATGTGGAAGTAGCGACGCGCTCGCTGCCTCCGTTCAATCACCGATGCAAAGCAGATAAAAGCGAAAACGGTTTGCACGGGACTGCGTAAAAATAAAAAGCCACCATACACCGTAACTATAAACATTCATCGGCGTTCGATGTCAAAAATGACGTTAATTCAAAATATGTACGAATAAAACTATTTCCTGCAATCACGAAGGCAGGCAGTAATAGGGCAGGAAATATTGTTGCAATTTCCTTAGTGCAGTGTGTGCCTCTCCCTTCGCCGCGCGGCGTCTCTACTCGCTGTGGATGCTCAGCGTGTAAAGCTCGGAGACTGGTTTGTCTCAGGCCAATGTTTTTATCCAGTTACTTACATTCTGAAGCATTGGAACCAGTTTTGATCCACTAACATTTCATTCGGGCAACGCAGCCTTTCACTACAGTTCCTTATTGTGCTCGCTAGCTCGTAGGGCGTGTTAACATTCCTACTCGGGAAAAGAGACGCGGACTATTTATTATAAGCGAACTTTTAAATTACTTTGCTATTACTTTAATAAAATACAGACATAAAACTTTATCTGTTGGCTTTATTACAAGCTTAATAGGAAAAAAGAAATTAAACTGTTCTTGATTAAGACGATTTTTACAGATTTGAAAAATAATGATATCACTCATAAAATAACTACGATCGAATTAACGACTATTATGATTTTGCATTTTTAATATATATTGTATTATTTCCTTTTAATGTTTTCCACTTTTAAAACATCAATAAAGTTATTATATTAATTCTATACTAAATGATAATATTCTGACAGCGTTCGATAAAATAAATCTTGTCAAATATGTGAATGGAGAATCGAAAAAACGCATCAGTATAACTAGATATGATAATATACCGAGCGACTGAATGCGGTTCATTGATGACACTATTTGCATATTTCGAAATATAATTATTTAATTTCCGAACAAGTTTTAATAATTATAGTCATTAATATTTAATGTTTTACTAATGTTTTCTATCTCACTCTCCACCTCTGTAAAGTGTTGTTAAGTTGGAAATATATGTAGTAAAATCGTTATGTTTTTTTGTTGTCATGAAAGTTTTTTTTCAAAACGGCTTTTAAATAAGAAGAAAAAATAAATTATAAAACAGAATAAAACATATAATTTAACTATTACGTAGTTTAACATTAATTAAAGCATTTAAATTCAAGTCAAATTGAAAAAATCATTTAGAATGTAACCATATCATATATCACAAAGTATATTCCTGTGCTTTTCGAAAGCCAACTAAAAAATAAAGAAATTTATAACTTAACGTGATATTTATGATAAATATTTAATTATAGAATCTCGCAGCCGATCATTACTGGCCCGGAGCAGAGTTGAAGATGTTTTCCGGTTATTCAAAATCTTCGATACATTATTTCGACATTTGATACTTAACACGGAACTATTCGGGTCAAAAAACTCCGTGACTTATAGAATCTTGCATATCATTAGAATTGATTGACTTTGAAATTAAACGCATACTGTAAATTCCGTAATAAATAATTTTTAATCAAGATACTTTGATAAACTAATTTATAAGAATTGCTTTGAGTCTTATTTATGTTAGTTTTTGACGAAATGTGTAAATTATTTGAAGTGGCTCGGTACTATTAGGATTTCAAAATTATCAAATACTAATAAACTTTATGAATTACGAATTATGTTATTTTACTTGTGACAAGGGAGGCCCATATTAAATATAGTGAAAATTAATAATTGGATATACTTTTTTAATTAGTTATGTTTTATAATAAGTCACGGAAATAGTAATAAAAATGTTTGTATCTATTTAGAGCTCTGCTTATGTTAACCTTTAACTTATGTTATTTAAAATTAAATAACACTTGTTCAAACTCTATTAGAAACTTAGACTATGAACGATTACATACATATATACCTAAATGATTATTGAATATAAAATTGCTTTGCGTATTGACTATAAATGAGATGCATACATTTCTTCCAGAACGTCATGCGATAAAATCACGTATTTAATTTACTTATTAATGATTCTTAAAGATTACTTTTTCAAACGAATAAAGTTATAAACGCCAAGATACTTTATTCCTTAATACTATCAGTGCTTGACCGCGAGTGTGATAAAAACGTTTACACAAAATGGCAAGTAGGTAATATTATATAATACATTGCTAGTTGAACAGATACGAATAAGCTGTTGATTATTTTTCGACTCTAGCCGTCTCTAATGGCATTGTAGCAAACGTGTTTCTGATATCTTTTTAATCATCCACATATAAAACAAGTTTACGATGTGGGTATTACTCTCACTAAACGATCAATTTGCGTTTTCGAGCAATAGATATAATTAAGAACAAACTACTATTTATAATTTAATTTTTACTAACGAGATCGCACTTTTTTTTGAGTTGGCATCGTCTTTGTATTTATGTCAATATAAATTATTTATGTGTTTTTGACTTGTGAACTGATGTTGGCAACAAAAGTTTCAGCAATACATATTTTGTTATTGTTTGTTATTGATTACAAAAACATAAATTGTCAAACATTTTTATCGTAACAAATATTGACAATTCGAACTATAGATAAAAATAAAACAATATCTAGATATTACTAGTTACATTTAATAGTTTTATCTCTAATTTACCTTTTCTTGCACCACTTATAATATAATATTAAGAGTAGGTTTAAAATTTAATTGCGTATTGAATCTTAAAACATTCAAAGAAACAATAGGGCTTTGAGAGCTTTGTACATGAATCGAAATTGTAGTAACCTAAACATATTTTGAACTTTGAATCGTTAAATCAGCGCGAAATAAACTGCGTCACATCAGCGAATTTGGCGAGAAATTTGAATAAATAATTCAATATGAGAGCAGTGTTAAAATCTGAATAAAACAATATACATTTAAGTAGATACAAATAAGAACTTTTGAATCTAAGTTATACAATATATAATTATGTTTAACCAGTTTTGGAATGTTGATTATACCGCGAAGAACCGGCGAGAAACTCAATAGTAACTCTTTTTCACCAATTAAATCACACAGGTATGTTAATGATATGGAATTAAATTTAAATATCCTGCTTAAAAATCAACAAATATTATCTCCACGGTATTTATAATCTATATTATCTTGTATTAAATAAAATGGTTTATTTATTAATGTTTTATTAATATAAGATTAATTAATTAACGAGACTTAATAATAAGAGTTCTACTGCTTCATATTATTTTGTTTTTAAATGAGCTTCCTACGAATATGTAATGTCGTCTGTCTGTATGTAATATACAGATAAATATATTATATTTAGGCTCTATACATATCTTATAGTATGTTCGTAGTTTCTGCGCGAATACGCAGAAAACAAACAAAGCTTGTGGCTCTGTAATGTTAATTGTCTAAGTCAAGAAGAAAAATATTCTAATAGAGTTTATAAATTATTGGTATATTTCAAAAGTTATAAATTAAAGCATTGAGATCTACTTAATTTTTAGTGGAGAACGTATACTGCGTAGGCGCCAGCGTTCACGCACACATGATTATCTTACATATACATACAAACCCACTCAAGAGTAGCTTTACACATTGACACAAATGCATTTCTTATTTCGACACTAACAACATACTTTTATTTAATCATAATAATCAAATAAAAAATGACTTCAACTACTCCTCGTACCAAACACAAATTAAAGTATAAATATGTGTATGGACAATGCCTTTGAGTTAGCGAACTGCATTTTGTTATGATCGTTAGCGAGCGCCACCGAAGCGAGGTCTAAGCTGTTAGGCATGCTGGGCGCGCTAATTGCTTGCTAAGTCACACTCAGGCAGGTGCTGCAGTGAGGGATGCTATGAAGACATCACTAGCAGAGCTGTGTCTCTTTCAGTTACAAAAACATGAAACTTATGTTTCGAATTATGAAGGGATGCTGACGAAACGGAAAGTAATGAATTGTGTGTAGGAATTGTTTGTGTTGAAATATTTTTTTTATTATTTCTATAAATTAACAGTGATGCCGAGAGCGCCGTAGGTGTAACAAGTTGCAAAATCGACAACACGATGTTATTAATTTTTCCTTATTCACGAACCGTATTTTAAGAACGCCTTCCTTTATGGCTCGAGTGCTTGCGAATAATGCACCCACGCGCACCTTGCTTTCATTTTGAACCTTTTCAAAGAACCGGACTGGACGCTGTGAGTGATTGTCTTTGAAAACAATATCCCTGTCGAAGGTATAATGGTACGTAATTGTGGAGCCTCGCCTTGCCGGCACTAGCGCCAGTCGCTGAACTTCATTCCGCCTCACGAGCTATACAAACCTACGTTTGTTAGTTCGAGATAAGCTCTGTTTATTTTATTCCAGCGATTAGCTCGCAACGAGTCGTTATTTAACCTAAATGTTTTATGATATTATGAATAAGGCACTGAATTGGACAATTTGTATTGTTCGTTTTTACATACACAATATATATATCGAAACTTGTACCACACGTAAACAAGAACGGAAACTATGACCGATACTACGACTTCGCAAGGACGAATCGACGGGATCGTTGGGATATTCCAAGCAGCACCGGGATACGCGTGGCGGCGGGCACTTACTCTTTCCTTTGACGAACTCGGAGTGCTTGTGCCGAGCGGGCACAACATGGTGCAGGCGGCGAGCGCGCGCCGCGCTCACCCCCGACAGCGGCGCCAGCGCGCCGACCGCGCACAGGCACCACAACAAGGCACGAGCAGCCAACATGCTGCGACATCACTCGCGACGTACACGGCCCACTACCGACCGCCGCAACCTTCCATCGTGGACTGGCCCGCCCGGTTTTCGAACCTCACCGTGCGCGGGCGCCGCCATAGATACATATATAAACAGAGCGACCGATATTGAAATTTTTTTTTGGCGGGAAATTTGTTTCGTTTTTCATTCGTCTCTTTTTAAATTGTTAATTAAATAAAATATGTAATTACTTTGATATAATTTATAATAATTATATAATACTTTATATCTAGATCATATAGCACGAATCCTAAATTAAATATTGTTATTACTATTTAAATTTGGATCATTTTTCATAAAACAATTTAAGTATTTTAACTTAATAAATATAATTGATTTTAAATTAAGAAAGTGCATAAGTTAATGTAAAAGTTTATTTAAATTTATATGTACTATGATATAATATGATCATCAATATATTCTTAAAATAAAAATATCGTAAAGTAAATGCATCAAAAAAAGAAAATGATATTTTTAAGTTCTTAAGAAAGCTTTCTTTACGATGCGTAAATAGAAACAGCAGTTCTAATTATTTAGTGGTCTATGGAAAATCGTTTTGCCCTCCTACAAGCACAGGTAAGCGTAGAAACACGCACACAAGTAAAGTAAGGTACACAGGTAAACGCAGGTATGCGTCGGAGTCGCTTCGCTGACAGAAAAAAAGCCACGTAACAAAAGTTTAATAAGTACGCATTGTAGCCCGTGCTAGGACTGATACGAATAATAATTGAACTCTGTGAAACTGGACCTCAGGCCTCAGAGGTTTTTGTGGAGGCTGTGATCCGATCTAACGTCGGCCGAGCAATTAATATGCCGCGGACGCTGTACGCGGATGACTTGAGATATTTTTTTACCACAGCACTGTACCGAATATACATTTATCGAATTTGATTTAGTAAAGATTAAAACGATCGTGATAAATTTAATTATTGTACAATATAAATTAATGCAAATATTTTTCATAGCAAGCCTAACATAACAGGCTGACATACTCTATATTCAGCTCCATCTCTACAAATGAAAGAGGTAACTATTTTCATATATAAAAAATATGAACCCTATTCAAGTGAGGAAATAAGATAACTAAGCTACGCATAAGATTTTATTTGCTCAAGTTAATGTTATTTAGTAGATAGTAGTAGAGTTTATATTTGTAGGTTTGTTTATCGAGAAGTACACGCGTTGAACTCTTTACGAAAGTCGAATACGGAGCGACGCAGTGGTCTCACTCAACGGCCGAGAGACTGCTCGCTGAATGTATTTTCAGTCACCATTGCTGGTGCCCTTATTTATTTTAAGAGTTATAGCAATACACGCCGCAATGCACGTGTTGTTAGATTTACAGTCGCGTATAGAGAATTATGAAAATATTTTAGTTTGCGGTAAAGCCTTAGTTCGCTTCGCATTCCAGGACTGAAGCTCAGTTAGAATATAATAGTGTTAAAGTTTACGGTATAAATATATTAATTATAGAAAATGTTATATAAGCTTGTTGACAAGAATAGTTTATGATTGTTTACAAAA
This sequence comes from Vanessa cardui, assembly GCF_905220365.1. Classification (NCBI taxonomy): domain Eukaryota; kingdom Metazoa; phylum Arthropoda; class Insecta; order Lepidoptera; family Nymphalidae; genus Vanessa; species Vanessa cardui. The sequence continues at coordinate 728,593 of NC_061154.1, read as the reverse complement.
ACTCTTTATTGATTTATAATGTTATTTAATAAAATCTATAACATTTATTATAGAGACAGTGCAAGAGGCGAGTAAAGAATAATTCGTTAATTCTTCTTTCAAATATTTACATTGTTCTTAATGCTCTTTTTCTCTAATCCTGGTTAAGCAGCTATGCTGAGCCTATTGCCATTTGACATTCGTTTGTTAACGATAGCTTACGAGTAACGCCTAGAATTAGTAGAGCTAATAGATCTTATTATATTTTAAATAACGCATTAAAACCCGATGCAAGATGCAAGTAAAATATAACATAAGAGCATTTGTCTACAGATAAATTATACTTTATAGGTAATTTAAAAAAAAATTGATAATACATTAAAACCTGTGGATATAGATCGTTTTTTTCTTTTTTATTACTTAATAAAATATATTGTTAAGGTAAGGAACAAGGTGCATTTCGGTGTATTCAGCAGAGACGGCGCGTTGGCGACGCCGCGTCCGCGCTAGGATACTCCCGGATCCTTAGCTCTTCTATCTACAACAAAAGCCCTTCGAACCACTTGACTGCTTTGTGTTGGCACAATGACGTTTTGATTTCTCGCATTGTGTTCGCCGCGGCGACGCGCAGGTACCGAGCGCCCGCTGCTTGCGTGCGCGTCTCCCTCCTCCGCCTTTGCGATACCTTATGGTAATTCTATCATGTTAAACAATACACCTTGTCGAATTTGTAGATAAAACTTTAAATTATAACATTCGATCCATACGCAAATTGAGTTGTTGTTAATTATAATTTACAAAATTCCATATATAGAACAGATTTTAAACAATAGTTATACTGAATTAGTAAAGTATATTAAGAAATCTACGTTTCAAGGGCTCTAAATATAATGCGGATTAGAGATAAGTCGCTGCGATGGATTACTTCAAGAATTTTAATTTTTTTGTGTCCACTCGACACTATTCATTTTAAAACAAAAGGATTATATCGTATATATAGTACTCCTAGTCAATTGTTTGTAGTATTGCCACCCTAATGTAAATCAAGTAACTGAGACAATTTGTAACCACGCGTTGAGTATTTTGGACGTTTTAACAAGAGAAATTAAGCCAGCGTGTTCGAAGCTGACAGACGAAGCCGCCACCTAGAGTCATTAAAAATTATGTTCCTTGTCATTAATATAAAACATATTAAACTGATAATTGCGGTGTATCATAAATGTTAGTAATAAAAAATGCATTCTTGGGTCTCGGGCCGTACCCCACTGCGCGAGGGCCAGTCTTTATGATACACGGTCTGGAGGTGACTGTGGCCTTTGACAGCCATTTTCGACGGAATAACCTCATTAATAAGATCGAATTTTAATAGAATATGCAGCGTTGTTTAATATAATAAATAAATAACGACGTGAAGAAGTTTTTTATAACAGAAATGTTAGATATTAAATATGAGGCATCTGCTACCCCCGACAGCTCGCTGTAATCGTATCGAGCCGGGAAGGAACTGTGAGATTTGTTATTTTTCAACGATCATCACTCGTTACAGATAACCCATCTCACATCAAATAACTCTCGCTGTTCGTTCTTTTTTCCTAAAAAATATTTTATGATATATTAGATAAGTCATTTTTTTCTAAATATTTTTAATTTGATTTAAAATGATAATACAATTTATTTCTTAAATTTACTAATAAATTACCTTAATAATCTAATCCAGATAAATTCTCGTTACACAATGATGCTTCCTAATGACTTAGAAGCAATCTATCCCCTAATCACCAACAGTCCGTATCAGTATCAGCTTGTCATAAATAACGATTGGTAAGTATTTGAGACACTGTCTAAATAGTAATGTGTCGGTGGGACTCATAACGTTCTCGGCGGTATGAATATAATTTCACATTTGAGTGGAAACGGTTCAATTCGGGTGAAATGTCTTAATTCAATATAATCTTAACAAGCACTCTGCAAGCATGCGTTCACGATCACAAGTTCGAGTTAAACAAGTTATTGCGTATTATTTTTCTCGATAACAACATTTGCACGTGATAAAATATTCTCGTAGTAAAAATAAAATCCTTTAATCTACTGCAGATAAATATGACGAGGGACGTACGACGCAAACAAATCCAGTGTTATGCTAAGTATGTCTCGAGATATGCATCCCGTTGCATGTTCTTCAGAAGAGCGAAGCAATTCACATGGTAATGCCAAATATTCGTAGAATGATGGCTTCTTGCCCCGCCCTCTTCACCCCGGACCCCTCATTTAGACCTCGCGGCTACGTATACTTTGTCGATGAATAACAAATAAGTACCATTTCGAAATGCATTAAATTACTTTTGAATATATTGTCTCTATGTTATTAGATCTGAAGCCTTAGCTTTAGCCCAGAGATATAATTTTCGAAGCTGATTTCGATGAAAGTATGTAAATGATCCCAAATATTTCAATAGCTAATATCTCCATGTTATTATTCAGTGCGGTGTGACTGATGTTTTAACATATATTAACTGTAATATGACTCTTCGCACACCCGAGATCGAGTGAGAGTATTGACATGCCAAATGCCACTTAGCATAGGTACTATATATTTTCATCAGGAGGGATAGAAACAATGATCAGTGTCTGAGATGGAGGTGTATTCAGATTCGGAGCGATAGTGGCCGGTGCCAGCTGATGCACTCCAGCGGCGGGGCGCGACGGCCGACTCGCGGACAAAAGCCTGTCTCGTATTCACACGCTTGCCACTAAAGATCTTTTTTGCGTTCGGAGATTCCGAACGAAATCTAAACGCGAATCGCATTGTGGGAGCGAACCTTATACTTAAATGGATGTTTTTTTTAAACGAAAAATTACAAGTCGGTGTAACTTTGGACAGGATTTATTAACTGTACGCGAAACAAGTTCACGATATGTGATGTTTCGTTGAAACTACTTTCACAGTAAAGGCATAAATAGATATAAGCCGTCGTGCTTTTAGTGTCATTATGTGTCACATTACTGAACAAACATTATTAAATGAAAAACACTGAAATAAACGTAACTAAGACTCGAGTAATTTTAAAATCACTTTTAAAGTTATATGTCGTGTAAATGCAGTAGAGCCGGTGTTTGTACATCATGACTTCCATAGAAGAAATTCCGAACTACACAAGCTAGCTTTCAAAACTAACACAGACGATGTTTGACAGATAATATTTCGTATCAAAAATATTAGTTTCGGTACGTTCGAAAAAATGATTCTCATATAAAAAATAAAACAAAAATAAATACATTAAAATAAATACAAGAGTTTGTCGCACGCTCAAATGAATAAAGTGGACGATTGTAATCAAAAATAAACTACTATAAAGGTCGCTTTTGTCTTACTCGTGTCCACGACAGGGTTTTATCTGTCGGGCTGCGCTCCCGCGCCGAAAAAATTCTAAAGGTAGAGTGGCGCGCGCAGGTAATGTCGGCCATTTTGTTTGCTTTTTATATTATTCTTTTTCAATAATCCGCATGTTTTATGGCTTGTTAGGTAGTTTGTTACGAGTCGAGTTTACTAATTAAATAGCGGGAACTCCGGTAGCAGGAAATGTTAATTATTGATTGTTATTATTTTCTTAATCGTTGTTATATATAATTGGGTTACAAAAATAGGCGCCGCTTCGGTTATTAATCTTAAAGATTTTATTAATTCAAATGTATATTAAAGCGTTAACTTTGTCTAAGAGAACAAGTTCAGCGTTAAGCAATGGGTAGTTATTTAGATATAGTTACTCGTTTACAAATACTTGAAATTCGTACAATGACTCGTGACAGTTTGTAGAGATATTAAATCAAAGTAAACGGCATGGAATTTGAACATGCAATAATAAGAAATTGGAAATAGACACGCCCATTTACACGTAATAATTAAAACGAAGTAATTACCTGTAGGTACTTAATGAAGAAAGGAATTAACGCAACTTCCTTTGTATTTAAATACTCTGGTAAACATTTACCATGTTATTCATGGACATTATGTTTTTATATACAATTACATGGAATTCTTAGCGTTTCCAATTTCCATATGATTTTACGAACAAATATAAGCTATTTTAACTCGAAACGAATAACTATTTTTTGCATTATCATAAATAATTCAAAGCGAAGTTGTTATTTGACAGGTTTTCGGCATAATGATTATAATGCAAGGACCAATCAACGATTTTGAAAGTCTAACGGATAAATGTTTAAAGCACCTCGTAGCGATTCGATATTATAAATGCAACCGATCGCTCAGATATATATTATCGTTAAACACGTTATGTTATAATATATTTAAAAAACACGAATAATATTATAGAAAAAATAATAAAATCAGTATTTTGTTTCATTAAAATTAATTTAATTTTAACCTGTATATATTATGTAAAAAAAATGATATGATTTTTATATTAAGTACGAAAGCGTTTAATTAAACATACCTTACAAAAGCTATGGAATATTTAACAAAAAATTCAGGCTAAATGTATATTATGCTTCTCATATATCTCCACAACGAAGAACACTATCAAAATCATTTTGAAGTTAAGTAGTAATAGACGTTTGCCCTTGATAAGAACTAAATCTGAATGTTGAATGCAACATTTCTATTCTTACCTAAAGATGAAGCCGAATGAAGTTAAAAGCAAAATAAATCTATTTTATTATTTATAAATGTGATGGTAACTCTGTCTGTCTGTCTGTCTGCTCTTTCACTACCAAACCGCTGAACCGACTTTGATGAAATTTGGTATGAAACAAATTTGAACTCCTGGGAAGGGCAAAGGCTCTTTTTTGCCCTAACACTCGATAACCAAACCTCTTAAACTTGAGTGAAGTCACAGGTGACAAGTAGTATGTATATAAACGACACGTACCCGTTCTTTTTTTAAAGTTGATATAACATTAAATGCGTAATAAAAACAAAAGCCTTTAAGCATACAGCGTAATTTATAAAAAAGATCTTACGTTTGATCACGTGTGTCACGGCCTGCTTTAAGCTTCTAAAATTGACATTTTAACTCGAACTAATCTGAGCTCGCGTATTAGTTGTCGTGTAAGCACGCTCGATGAAAATATATACTTAATGATTTAGTTTTAAGTAAAAAAACAATCAAATATGTTAACCTGGTGGCTTTACGAACACATACATTTTACTTGGTGGTAGGGCTTTGTGCAAGCAAATGTAAGGAATAGTTAATATTTCCTACAGCGTCATTGTCTATGGGTGATGGTGACCACTTACCATCAGGTGGCCCATCTGCTCGTCTGCCAACCTATAACATAAAAAAAATACCTACGTTAAATATATCATTTTAATTTTTCATTATTAAATCTGAATCTGAATCAACAACCTGGTATTGGAGAAGTGTGATGAAAAGCCTAAAGCCGATAGGCGAGAGAGCCTTTGCTTTGAGGCAGGACATTCATATAGTCTATATGTTGGTGCATGCAATCGCTGTGGGCCCCTACAGTTTTTGCGGTCCAGACGCGCTCATAATACGGTGAGCGAGATTGTAAGGTGAAGTAATCGACATGACATTATTGTAGCATTCCTTTCATATATATACGATTACGAAACTCGTATATAATATGATAACACATATAATATTTATTGTTACACGCTTTGATTTATTATATACCTTTTAACTTTTATTCTTTCTTTGTTTTTCTGTCAAACATAAATGAATCAATCAATCAAAACATATTATTCTTGCAGATAGATTTTTCAATAAAAAAACAAAGACAGAAAACAGCTCAGAAGAAATTACTTTAGCTATACAACAAAGTGGCGTAAACTTAACTTATATAATTTGTTCATTTAAGTGCGGAAAATTACTCTATTTGCAGTCTCACGCACATCGATACATAGTATTTTCTTGTTATATATCAAAACAAATACGGTGCAGGTCTTATTCTAAAAAAATAATAACAATTTAAAACGAAATTTAATATTATCACGTAGATAATCCAAAGTGTTCGTTTGTAATATTAAAATAGCCCATATATACACGGCATAAGTACCAAAATAACTTTTTTTACAATTTTTGTTTGTCTGTCTGTTAGTTCCGGCTAATCTCGATTTCGACGGGACATTCACTGGCGAATCACTGATACAATAAGGAGTAATACAGGCTACAATAATAGGTCGTGGGCACAGCTAGTCATAAAATAGAATTCGAAATATTGAAGTTCTTTTTTATATTGTATCCGTGCAAATTCTCTAAATTCACGTTTCAATTCACGATGTAAAGTAATAGCTCTCACTCGGGGCGAATTCTTTGGCGACTAATGAAAGGGCGGGAGTAATCGACGGCAGTGATGCGGGCTCGCGGCTGCGTTTAGACGAAGATGACTCGACTTATGTGACCTGATATTAAGTCTTGGTAAGTAGTAGTGTTTCGAATCACTCTCACGAACATTTATCTTTCAGATTTATTTTGCGAAATGTATTCGCAATACACAAGGCTTAACGATTACGATGATAATAGATAATAGAGCTACTTTTTCATTCTAAGATTAGCTAGCGCGTTCTCCAATGGTTCCTTTGTAGATTTTCAAGGTACATATCTATCTCTAGCTGAGAACTTAAAAGTCTTATGTAAAATATTGTCTAATAGGACTATTAGTAGGTAAGTGTTGAGATATCGGACGTTCTTAAATAACTCAAAACATTAACATATCAGCAGTACCTACACAACAGACTGAACGAACAGGAATCACTGGTACGTTAATGATTTAAGTTATTTACTATCGTCAGTATTTATTTATTTAAAACACACTTAGTTATTACTTTACCAGCATGATTTATACTAAGTCTTAAGATCATATCGTTCAAACTAAAAACAATGAAAATATTATTACGAGTTTACTATTATAAGTATTTAATGGTAAATATTATAAAATGAAACACGTTTAATTCATTTTGTAATCATTCCTACCGTCTCGTATTACAATAAAACCAATAAAATGAAAGGCTTTGATTATTTTATTCACATACATGAAGTATATATTTTTTATCTCGACGTCTTCCATCGTGTTTCAAACAATATTTTAATCAAATGTATTTGTAAAGAAATACCTTACAAAAACACCTGTATATCTAGAGATAAGCTAGATGAGTCGACAACTCGAATACGTCGGAATGCTCGTGACCGCTAGAGAACCGAAAACTAATTACCGCCGCGCTGGCTGACGTTTGATGACCACAAGATGGCGGCCGCGGGTTCTTCTCACCACCTATTAATAATACGGGTACTCTAATCACTTTTGTAAGACTCTTGCGAATTTATTTGGTACTTTTAAGTTTTATTTCTTATAAATATTCACGATTTAAATATTTATATGGTTAATTTAAAAAAAATATGGTATTTTTTTTTGACTCTACCCACAGTCTTAACTTTTCATTTTTATATATTTATCAGATTAATTTAAGATTTATGTTGTTTTATTTATCACTACCGATCCGACCAGGCTTCGCACGGGTGCAATGCTCATACTATATATATTACAGAATGTGTGTGAATGAAAGTGTTTTTCGGTCATTAGACAATACAAACTGCTACATGTTACGACATCACTTTAAAAACTCAAGTAATATGTGTTTCTCTAATATATCGTGCATGTATTATACATATAAACCTTCCTCTTAAATCAATCTATCCATTAAAAAACCAAAATTAAAGAATCAAAATACGTTGTTTATTTTTAAAGATCTAAGCATACATAGGGATAGACAGCGGTAAGCGACTTTGTTTTATATTATGTAATAATAATGATATACTATATAAGACGAAAATAAATCACGTACATACATATATACACACAAATGTTACATAAGGTATTCTTTTAAACACAGATGTTGAATGCATGAGACCGAAACCGTGACATCGTTCAAAAATTTAAATATATTGGTACTTAGTGGAAAATTAACTACATTTCTCTTTGATTTTCGTTTGGTATATATTTTTATAGTAGGTGATTGACTTTGAATATGCTTCATATTCATGATATTGTGTGAAGAGCGCATTACATATGCACGTAAGTATATTTAGTCACAATAAATATTCGTATCGAAGTTATTCATACGAGTAAATACTATAGGTATAGACAATAGAATCTTATTAATAATAATCAAGGAATTTCGTCCTAGTCATTTGAAAAAAATCCATGCTACATAGAATTCCGAAAACTCGTGTAGTGTGAGAGACAAAATTATTCAAAGCGTTTAAAGTTTAGTATAGAATCGACGGATTCGTGTTACGGTTGAATTTAAATGTGGTCATTTCATTGTATTTGGATTTATTCATTATCGTTACGTGCGCGGCGACTCCAACCCAATTCCTTAAAATGGCAAAGGTGACACTGAATATAAATAAGGGCACCTTTATTAAACTACACACAATTAATAGTACTTTACTACTACTGGTCGTCGGTACAGTATAACAAACTTGGCGTGTATTACATTTATATGGAAAGTAAGACTGACTAGTTTATTCATGTGTTCATTTGTCAGTTATAATTTCTTTCGTGTATTTGTTTATATAGAGAAAAAAGCGATGTGCTCCGGCTTCGCACGGGCACGGGAAGGCTAATACCAAATATACTACAAAATTTGTTTATTTACGACATCGCATTACAAACTTCTAAAATTATCAGTGTTTCTTTACTATATTGTCCATGAATCCTCCCTCTATTAAAAAAAACCGCATCAAAATCCGTTGTGTAGTTTTAAAGATTTAAGCATGCATAGGGATATAGGGACCGAAGAAGCGACTTTGTTTTATACTAAGTAGTGATAAAAAAAAGATACTTGTTATGATATAGGTAGGCGAACGATTTATATGGATCTGACTTATCATATGAACATAACTGCTTATAGATTCTCTGTAAACAACATTGACCATTCCTTACATTGCTAGTGTGAACCATCCTTCTGAACTAAGGTGTTAAGTCTCATGTGCCTGCAGTTACATTGGCTCACTTACACTTCAAACCACATTACAACTGTACTAAGTATTGCTTGTATAAATTCATACTATCTAGAAGGGTAGTGCAAGGTAGTGTTTATATAAAGGAAAAAGAAAGTAGTAGAAAATTAGTAAAATTTCATATCGATAAATACTTGTTGTTGATCGATAATGAATATAACATAAATCGATGCCATTGCCAAATCAAAAGCCATAAACAAATAAAACGACAAACAATTACAAATATATAGCTACCTATATACATGACGATCTCTATACTCATTATAAAGATACTCTTGTCCACATAGTTGTTCAAGTAGCAATGAGCAAATTATTTCTTACATTGCGAACGGTAGGTAAAAGAAATTTTAATATGTGCTAATGTTACACTGGCATACACAATGCAAATGCGTTTTGTACACGTTTGACTGAAAAGTGATGTATGTAAATGTGAGCTAACAATGGGGGGCAAGAAGTAAAGATCAGAGTGCAGTCAACGTCACTCTCCATATTACGTTATATATTCATCGTTTTTATCAGCTCTGACGCTTTAAAGAATCACTGATCTTTATATTGTTGTTACATTATTAAATAATAATACTTGAAAGGCACATATTAATGTGAAGAATACATTGACATTTTAAGAAGTAACCAGTCCCCTTACATAGTCACTGCATTTACAATCTACTAAATTATGCTTCTTACGATTGGACGTCTTCTGGTTGCGCCGAGCGCGATTTGCTCCGAGGGCCGTAAAATAATAACGCCTAGTGTATAATCTTCTCTGAAGGTCCAGAAAATACATAATAGTACGATTTAAGCGGCCTCATCGGTACTAATTATTACAGCTGTCCATGTAGAAAAATAAAAACGAGTTTAATGGTTTTACTGGATGCGACACTTTAGAGATCATTTAAAGTATCGTTACAATCTTGAATGTGATACTGCCGTACTTCGTATATTAACGTTATACTAAAGCAATGTACCTAAATTCTTAGTAATATAATGTTTAACTGCTATGTTTATCAGGTCGCTCTTTTTCCAGTTTAAGAACTTTATTACTCATAAAGAAGCTTACAGTTTACTTGAGTTACATTGAGCGGTACATTAGACTTTTTCAGTGGCATTACAATCAATGGCAGTACATGTCCTCATCATCATGGCTGGACAGAGCAGTTCGGGGTTGGGAAATAAGGAGCGTTACAAGTGTGAGTGTTGTGAAGCAACAGCTTCGGAAAACTGGCAAATTCCTTTGACCGCGGGTATTAGGTTAATAGAATGAAATTACACCTTCGCTAGTCGGAGAGGCACCCAAGAAGGTAAAGAATTCTACAAACAGACAACAGTATACCTTCTTCAAGAATTTATCGGTTCTAATGATGGCCGGTATAATTGTGTTAAGTGGCGTTCGACATAAATTTAATTCGCTAAGTTGCAAATAGCGCTTTGAGAGTGAGTTATAAATTAAAGGTGTCGTTACGTGTTTATGTTTATTATTTATTTGAAGCGAGCCCGGCCGCCGTGCGCGCCGCGCCGCGCCGCGAGCGCTCGGCGCCATTAGCCGTGGATCACGTTTATCATTTAGCATAATTTGTTTAAGTCGCCTTGTTGCTTTTTTACTCGAATGTTTTAAACTGTTCCTCTGCCATGTTAATGTGTCCGGATTACAAAAAGACGGAGATTTTTACGAAAATAATTTAAATCATGTCCTCTTATTTCACTAAATCGAACCGTATCTTAAAAATTTGGTAATTATTAATAATTTTACATGCCCCATTAAGAGAGGCTCGCCGCTGTCCCGGGACGGTAAAAAAAGAAAAGAATCACGACCTCTCATTCGTCGTGGCTTTTAAAATTGTCAGAGGGCACTTCTAAAAAGAGATAACGCTTTTAATGTAAAAAAAGTGGATCCCACTTTGTAAACAGGTTGTAAACGATCTTGTAAGCTGTGTCCAGGCGCAAAACGACCGCTCCTCTCACATTTAAATTATTTTACATCACATTTTGACTAATACCTCAGATTCTTTTATATTTTAAAACTTTATTAAATAAACCTGAATCTGGGTATAGTTGTCAAAAATAATTCTTACATACTTATTTCTAAAATGCATTTTTTTGTAGTCTCCGTAACCATTATTAATATAGCCGTGTTTTTAAATAGTATATCGTAATACTGGGTTGAAATATTTACCGACCATTTTTCACATCCATCGCATGGCAGTGGGAATAGTGATGAGGAAAATTATACCCAAGGAGGATAAAGATTTTGTTCCAAAACCCGCGTAGTTAACGAGTATCTCTTGAGAAGGCCGCGACGTGAATCAGTCACCATTTTGGGTTAAATTTTTGTTCATCAGAATAAATTTTCTCTCTAACGCCTCCAAACAACATTGAAAGACTTTAGCTTAAATAGATATTGGTTGGTATATTTTCATTGACTTTAGAAACTGACATTAGAAATGTTATGTATTCGTGTTTATTGTAACCTTTTTATGATTTACCAATCCTATTGAAATGTATGTAATTATATCATGGATTTTTGCATGTTTTATAGAAGCGACTGGGATGTATATCTATAGTAATTATATAAATGCGAAAGTAATTCTGTCTGCGTGATGCTCCTCTACGGCAAAATCAGAGAACCGAATTTGATTAAATTTGTTATCAAGCAAACTGGAACCTCAAGGAGGATATATACAACATTTTTATGTCTAAGACATAACGACGCACCCTTTAAACAGATGGGAGACAACTAGTCTCCTATATAGCACAATATAGTCATTACAAACTCCCAAAATATCATTTATATACATCGCATTCATGTACAATTCAAATTTAACGCGGGTGACTGCCACAGCCTGAGCAGAATAAAACGCAAACACTCGTACTATACGTTAAACCGTTTAACATTTTTCGGCCTTGTCGGATAGAAACAACACTAATAGTCGAATACGAACGTTGTGTGTTCAAAATTTGCATTAACGAAAACATCACGTCCTACATTATGTTTGGGTCGCTTATGAATACAAAATTAACGGCTTATAGAGTACTCACCCCTCCCTCACCCCTCCCGGAGGAGGTGTCGGGTCACATTTATACAATATCGAAAACATGTAGTTCAGTCCCAGCTAAAGTATAAACATACTCAAATCTAAAACAAAGAAATATTGTTTGCGATTCTAATAATTAGATATTTATAACTTGGTATATTATATAGTATATTTTAGTTCGAGGATGATATAGTAATTCGTACTAATTACTTCTAACTCTTGTTTTAATACTTTATATTCGAGAGTACAAACTTCACAGTATAACAAGCTTTTTAAAACAGTATGAAAAATAATACTAATAGCCAAATTCAAAAAAGTTTGTCCATGCTCAAATATTTAAGAAATACTTAACCAGTGGGCCATTGCATCTACTCCAGAAAAAGTCTAGATTTATGGTCGAAACTACGTAATAAATAACAAGGTATGCTCGTCGACACCGACTCAGTTATCGTTTATCTAAAAGCTTAGACACGAGCGCCTTGCTTGTAATCGCTCCACTTTGAAAGTCGGGAACGAGACGTTAAAACATTTCAGACGATACGAGCTTGTTTGTCCGCTTGCTCCTTAAGATATTTTTATATGAAGACTCTATCTCATTTGGTCCGCTTATAAGTCCACGGTTATCCTTAGCCTCAGCCTGTTAACATAATTTAAAGTTGTACGTAATATGACGTCACCAGATGTCCAATATGGCGGGCGGATAAGGCGACATACGAAATAAATATATTTTTAATTTCAGGATAATATATATATTTGATTACTTGAATGAACTAGACGTCGATAGTATTCGTAAATTAAGATTTTGAATTTACTTTTGAATTTCGAATTGTTCGATTTAAACAAATAGTTCGTATATTTAATTAATTTTTTAACTCAGCGCACCACATGCATCTAAGATGCTTACGAGAGCTATCATAAAATTTGTAATTGTGCACTCTGTGTGCTTTCGGTTGCATAGGCATTCAAACGACCTGAAGAAATCTAATACAGACCAACTCTAAGTATTTTTATTGCATACTTGGATTGTAACATTGCCAATTTCTTAACTTCGAGCTGCTGCAATGAATTCTACAGAAGATCCAATGACAACTATCTAGGCCGAGTATTTGAACCCAGAAGTATTTATCAACTAATATCACAGCTATTTCAGCTGCTTTCGTGATAACGTAGCGCTATTGGAAATGCATATTTAAATAAAAATATACATATCTCTGTTTTAGTCTTCTCGCCTGATAAAATTCAAAATGTCTCATAGTTCAAAATTCAAGTAAATCAAGGCTTGCATTCTAAAGGCGACATCAAAATAAATTGTTAAAATTAGTCTTTAGACATTTCATTAAACATTAGGAATACACTTCATTATTAAGCAATAAAATATTGTTAAAATAACGTGCGTTTTACAAACACGTTTTCCCACGTATTTTCATCGACGTCGACACAAACATTTCGGGGACAGTAATATGTATCAAAGTTATTGCGAGCTAAGTTATGAACGTCCGACTTTTATATCAAGGGAAAAACCCGATATTTATTATTAAAATATTTACATATCTGTTGATTTTGTGACAAAATAAAGAATTGCGGTGTTATGCTGCAGCTTGATAATCGTTGATGTGTCATTTTCATTCATAATATAAGGTACAACCCAAACATTAATATGTAACTGAAGAGGACGATGTGAGGAGATGTTGAACCTTTGATAATTATTATTTTCGTAAGGATTGTGTTACATTCAGTAATCAAACACTTTATGGGGTGATTGATGAGGGTTGTCGCTTATTGTCAAGTTCTTAAACACGAGCTGTCTAAAATTATTATCAAACATTGATCATTTGAAATTAGACAAGTTATTTTTCAGAATACTTTGTTTTTCAAGATCAAGGATCCTGTTCATGAACAGCACATTGCTTATTCCTCCATGACGTTTTTTTATTATTTACCAGCTTTATATTTTATACTAATTATTATCAGTTCATGAAGGAACATACTTAAGAACGGTCGACAAGCGAAGTGATGACAAAAAGCCGATTTTAATCCGCCCTGTAAGTAGCTGTAGCGGACAGACGTCTTGTATTTTTTACGGATTAAGCGAGCTACAAGAGCTGAATTTACGATACATTTTTTGATATCGACTAAACCCTGTCAACAATCTTTTGCAATATAATAAAATTATGATATCCCTTATATTTATGAGGTGGTAGGGTTTTGTGCAAGTCCATTTGGGTGGGTAGTACTCATTCATCATATATTATTACAGTTAAGCAATATTTTGTATAGTTGTGTTCCAGTTTGAAAGGTGAGTGAGCCAGTGTTACTACAGGCAAAACGGACATAAGGTCTGTTTCGAAGGTTGCTGGTGCATTCGTGATGTAAGGAACAGTTAATATTTTTTACAGCACTAATGTGTATGGCCGGTGATGATCATTAAACATTAGTTCCTAGTTGCCTGACAAGCTACCAATTTTAATAAAATAATGATTTTATATTCATTAATGACTAGAGGAAAGAGATAATATGGTCAAAGTTTTTTTTTACATTGGTATTAATTCTATAAGAAAAAGGACCAAATTTTCCACAACCTCGTAACAACTTCCTTTTGAAAAAAAATATACAGGCAGAATTTCACCCGACATGCACAGGTTGCCTCACGATGTTTCCCGCCACCGCTGAGCACGAGATCAATTATAAATACAAATTAAACGTACGAGAATCAATGGTGCTTAAGGGCGTTTGGAAATAGTCTTTGATAACTTAAATCGTCTTAAGTTTTGCTATCTAAATACAAATTATGCTTCTAAAATGTTATTATAATAAGATAAGCCTGTTCATCAATTATGTACTACTCTGGGATATAAAGCAAGGATATTAAACATATATTATTTTTTACTTCATTAAAATACCAATCATGGTATAAAGATGCTCTGACCGAGCCATATATGGTAATAAAAACTTTTCCGCTAAAATGTATCGTCGCACGCCCCAGACGAGTGCATTAAGAGCGACCATCAATAATAATAAAAGAAAAAAATGAGGCGTTTATTAACTAAAAGCGATGTAAAGTGTATATTTAGGGCAGTTTGTAGTTGCGGGAGTTCATTTAGGCCGTTGGGCACACGTTAACTTACGAAACTTGTCCGACTGGTCGTTAAAATTCCCCGTAATTCGTCTCGGATAGGCAGGCTTTACAGCATGTTTTACACTTTCGGCGCTTGTGAAGTCGACTCCGCAAGGATGTCGCGACGTATGCCTGAGCGCGGAAACGAGGGACGCTTGAAAAGTGAAACTTGTTATTTTGTATCACTCAAATCGAAAGTTTCTGAGCTGTCGCCGAAATACTCACGGCGATGGCGCCTCGATTAGTAAAATCAATTCCTGTATCCATTAATCTATAAACATATTACTGCACGTTTATCTAAGTGAAAAAGTAATTATCTTCAAAATATACCTAATTCACAAGATTATGACTCACGTAAAGCATAGCATGTCAATATACTAAAACCTTATGAAAACCCTCTGCGTCTTCTGGACTAAATTTTATGTTCATCAGCTTAGTAAATTTTTCAGTAAAGCATTACACAAAAAGGGTATTGTCTCATTTGCTAGGCATGAAAGTTGGCCACATAAAAATCACATAAACTAATACTCGAACTGGCCCCTAAGACAGACTCAACCAATGTACTCAAGTTTCTATTCTAGCTAAGAATCAAATATTGTCAAAACAAAACGTTGAATGGAATAACGATAAAGGTAATACGGTTTGAATAAAAACTATTTGTACGGAACGTGTTCAGAGTCATAAGTACAACGCGCGTTACAAATTAACGAGAATAATATATCATATTGATTTCCAATTTGGGCACAACAAAACAAGTACACGTGTACATAAAGGTTTTAAATTATATATGAAAGCAGATCTCCTTCACTCTAATTACGAAATAAAATTTTGAATAAGGTGACGTGGGACGCGGTAATGAGGACCTCGCCAACATTAACTGTTTGTATCTTGCAATTAAGGGCACGTTCATACTGTAAGGAAACTATTCTTAACACAATCAGGAGCCTACAAATTTAAAAACCATGGGTAATATGTACATACTTTATGATAATATTGATCTTGTCTTGTTCGTTTTTCAATTTAATAAATACAGATTAAAAAATAACTCCATGGTAACTTTTACTTGATAATATATTTAGGAACTTAAACTTTAATTACCTAAATTAAAACTAATTATTATTAGTGTATAATGTAGGTATGTATATGTGACCTTAATTCTACGCGTTTCGTCTCCAGTCAATGCGGTGTTATCTAAATGACGATATTTAAAATTTGCCCACGTATTTTTTTTCACTGAGCTAAGACGCGTGGGCACAAGCCCACGGTGAGATTTAAAAATTAATCGACCTAGTCCAGGTGCGATCGACCCTGACGTAACATTTCAATAAACAATAATCTTGTTCCAGACTTTCATATTCACATAAATGTAGTACAGGAACAGTATTCTTATCATATTCTTTTATAAAACCCATTCGATCTGTTGTTAACGTTTTCCATAAAGGTCCGTCGATTTAATTATCATAAATAAATTTAGATGTCGAATGGTATTCGCTATTCGTCCTTGCGATATGTCAGTGCGATTCATTTTTATTGAAATATACTTATTCAACAGATGTCGCCCGACCCGATATAGGTGTCTGGACGTCTGGCTTGTGATACGGTAAAAGTTATGCCATATAATTGCTTGAAAACTGATTCTGCGGTCCTATTGACCTGCTTTCCCATATCCGCTTCGAGAATTCGTGGAATCGAATATGTTATTTTTTTCCAATTCGAATCGAATCGATAAATATCAAAACAAAATCATTTACCGTCTGAATAGTTTATTCTAATCGGCGACGGCGCCATTCATAACATTTATAGCGTCGACATTTATAATGTTAGGTTCATAAACAAAACGTTTGTTATGAACACGTCGTTGTCAACCAGGAATCATTTTTACTAAAGTAATATAAATTGCATGTTGAACTAAAAAGCCATATAAGGATAAATTTATGATATTAATTATAACTAAAATTGACCTTCTTCTTTTATAAAACTCTCGCAGTGTCAGTCAGGATTTGGAAAACGTATTCCACAATTTTTGACGACAAACTGAAAATATAGCTTCTCGTGAACCAAAATTAACTGACAATAATTAACGTAAAATCCTTTGACGTCTTTTCAAAATCTAGATGTTTGAGTTATAAGAAAATTATCAGCAGAACATATTATATTATAGTTATCATGATATGATAACCAGTGTTTGCCGACCTTCAGTTTTTCCCGCGTCCTACATAAGAGTTTTTGAATGTTTGTCGAACACATCCGACATAGCAATATATCCTCAAGGACAAGCGGAACAAGGGCATCATTGTATATTCCTAATACGCCAGTACTATGCGTTTAAATAAGCAATAGCTACGTTACTGTATATTTTGATAACTCTCGTACCGATACTATTCCGTACACTTTATTCCGGAAAGTAATAAATATTTTGATGTGTCTTCTTGGGAATATTACATATTTTAATTTTATTACATATTTTAAATTACGTAGCATAAACTTACTTTTTCTTTAAGATATCAACCTCATTGCATTGAGGAAAATTGATCGAATTATTCCATGAGTTTTTAAATAAATAATTCGTATATTTTTTGACTACTACGCCGGATACCTTTGTGCCCTCCTGGGAACTTGTAATCATACCTGATTTACATGTTAATTAATATTTATTAAAATTGTAATTTGGACCAGATCATGAACATTTAGATAAGATACGAGACCGGTAATATTCGAATGTCATGTTTAATTGATTTGAATAGAATTTTAACAGAATATAAACAAATATTTCAAGACATTTTACAGTGTAAAGTTCGTAATTCTTCGTTCTTTTATCCGTTTGCTCACTTGGTTTCCATGTCTTAGGATATTTCTGGTTAAATCTTCAATTACTTCTTTCACATCAACCCTCACATATATCATAGATCTTTTTTCACACAACCTTACAGGCATCAAATGCTTAACCCTTCTCGTAATATGAATCAAGCACTGCGTAATCAATGAAGTAAAACTCTTCTGTCTCTTAGTAATTTCTCTTTCTAGCTTTTCTCACGTGAAATATTAATACATAATTACGACGCTTATAATAATCAAAAACACGATAAGAACGGTCCATAATGCATAACAACAATTGCAAATCTTTTTTTAAACGTTCCGGTCATTCGACCTGCGTAGGCGCAGCGGTCCCATCGAGCCTTAGGTCAAAACTAAAAATATCATTTATTTCTGGTATTGTCTCGCAATAACGAATGATACTTTAAAAGATAATTGTTTTTATGAGGGAAGTTTTAATGACTAATATTACTTATTAGCGTATTTACAATATTAAATCGCAAAATTACTCCGCCATAAACAAAGATTTAAATCTTTGGCCATAAAGAGGTAATTAATTGACGTATTAAAAAGGACATAACCGATAGCGCTTAGCAACAGTTTGCTTGATTTAGGAAGATAACATTCGTGTGTGTATATTATAGGAATAAGGTCAGAGGGGGGTCAGATATGAGTTTTCAAAAGAAAGTCACACGTGGGTAGCGGCACGTGCCGAGTTGCGACATCGCGTTGCTGACCGCACGCCCGCGCCGCCCGCGCCGCTGGTACTCGACGAAAATAAACAAATGCTCCCTCACGAATACGTCAAGAGGCTTAGGGCTCGTGATTCGTTAATGGTCAGGACTAACTGCAGTTAGAGTGCATCTACATTAGACGTTACGAAAGAACATCTTCATCGTCCACGCTGCTGATCATACAGCCATTTTGTTTTACCTCTTACTTTTTACTCGTAACATTTATGATGACTGAAAGATTTAAGGTTTATTGTATCTATAGAAGATTAACACATATTGTAAGATTTCTATTTTACAATAAATTAACACGTCCATTATAAAAGTAAAGATCAAATATAAGCTTAAAAGGCATTCGCGTAGCCTTTGACACGATTGCATTATGAAGATGTCGCCCCCGCTCGACCGAAAAGCCTTTAATATTAAACAAATCCACCTACAGCCTCTGCAATGTCACACAAACCGACCGAATTGGAATAGCTTGAAAATCATACAGAGCCGAACAATCTTAACGACTCTACAACTCCGTCGGGTAGGTTGTAATTGCCTAATATAACGTAGGTGGTGTTCGTCGCCGGGCGATCCTCGCATGTAGTAATCAGAGGTGTCGCTAATGCGATCTGAGCTTTATATTGGTTGAATAACGTTAAGTTTCGGTTAGGCGTATCTGTATACCGTTCGGAAAATGAAATTACAGCGCAAGTTGAACGGTGTCGCAATCGACGCGTGTCTTGGCTTTAACTCAAAAGTGTGATGTAATCAGCGATGGGAATTCAGACTTAATCACGTTTGAAATTAGACGTATATTGGAATGAATTTATAATTTCGGCTATTAATGCGTTAGAGCGAAGTGTAAGCTGGAGTGTTGGTTGCGGTGTGGGAAGCGCTGACGTCACCTGGCCCGGGTTGAGGTAGCGCTGCCAAGCTGGCTATTCCACAGATAAGTGTGATTAACTGAATTACGAAACAATTACATCGTAGACACCGTATACACTTTAACATACCTCTTATCTAATAAAAATGTTTCTCATGTTCTATCTCATATTAGTTTAAAGGAATGACATTTTTTATTATCCAACTGTAATTAAATATTTACGTTTTATTATGTACATACGTTGCTCGTGTATATCATGACCAGTTTTAATGGCGATCTTAAAAATAGCTCAACTGTAAATATTTCGTAAGAATATCAATATCATATAGAATATATCTTAGTGTTTCGTTTAATGCGTTTTCTAATGTCTTTATTGCAATAGGTTGTAACTGTAAGTTGTCGACTTATTTCAAATTGTCAATTTTAATAAAACAGTGGACCTTACGGAGGGTTTGAATAATCGTACACCGTGATTGTATTCGATTGATCAGTTATTATAAAAATATGGCAAGTAATGCTTAAATAATGTAACGTATACGACTCGTGAAGGCAATCCACTCAGTCTCGTATCTCACTCGTACATCGTGCTGTCTCGCTCCCTCACTAAATGCAGCCTCCGAGGATGGTTTCTGAGAACTGAGAGCGCTTCGACTGGATGATACTATCTTTATGTTGGTGCTTGTTTTAGGCGTAAATTACTTCAGATTTTATATTTTAACAAGGCAGTTTCACTTCGGCGTGTAACATTTAAGACTATCTTATATTGAGCTTATATTTAGGCCTGTTTCTAGCTTTGGCTAAATATATACGCAGTATTACTCGTACCAAAACATGTTTTTTATTTATAAATTGAATTTAAAACGATCTCGATTATATATTCGGAGATATAAGCATTAAATATTAATCATATAATTTATATAGAATGAGATAGCAAGGCTTGTAAATAAATTATGTTTCGTAAGCTATGAGCGTTAGGCACTGAGCTGAGTATGTTGAGAGTTAAGACCTAATTTCGTTGTGAGTCGAGTTTGAACCCCGCGGCACGCACGAGCTTCTTCTCGGAGTAAATGGAGTATAATATCATTGTAATAATATTTGTTATATTATGCTATAACTGTAAATATTGTTGCTTTGAATCAAAGTATGGAATAGGTACATAATAACAATAAGTAAATAATAAATCGCGCGAGCTTGACCGCCTTTATTATTGAGTACCTACGTGTTCATGGGCATATTTTAATAACTTTTGTTTAACACATTTGAATACAAAAAGAAAACATTAAAACGGTTAATTTTTGTTTTATTTTAGTTAATTTAATACGAGTAAAAATATGTAGCGTTTTGTAATCACAGCTCAAGTTGTGACATAAAAAAACATAAGAAAGTTATGTTACATTGTGTAATTAAATTATTTAATATTGATCATATCTTATATGAATAATCAGTATATTTCATAAATGTTTATTTATTTGTAAGTAATTTGTTATATATAGCGTGTTATGTAATTGACTTAACTAAGAGAGCTGGCAGCGAACGCGTCCATTGGTGAGCGGCTGAGGTATGAGAGCAAGACAAAGGTATACGAATTAAAACCTCCACTCACTTGGACAGCATATTGATGTACCGGTATGATAGCTTTGTTTTTCGGTAAATAATGTTCATTCATAAATCATTTATACGTTCTGAAAGTGCATATATAAACTAAAGCAGATTAACGAAAATCCTATTGATTGCACTTTCATTTAAAAACATCTCAATGAGTTTTCTAGAGTTGTTAACACGTCTAATAATCAAAATAGTGAAAATAAACTCATAACGTTATCGTTCATTGTCGGACACAATCACAAATGTGTGGAAACACTGAGAATGTTTGTACAGCGCGCTGCGTCGCGACGCGGACAAAACTCGTTCTACGCTATTGAGGTTGAAGTGATTAGCCATGAGTTTATAATGTTTGCTTTATAAGACGGATTGGACAACAAACAGTATCCGATAAGCAACCTTATTAAAAATTACTTTGTTTCTCACTTATATGTATAACGTTCGCTAGTTCATTCAATTGTACGTTTCAATCTCAAAGAATCATTTATATACAAGTCAATAGTAAAGGGAGTCTAGCTGCGGATGACTGCCAATATATTGCTGCATTAAATAAAAAAATTAAAAAAAAAAATCGTGTTCCATTTTTGAATAAACAAAATGACATAAATCGTTTATGAAAACCAAACACCAAAACCAGCTTACGAAATTAATATAACCGTCACATTTATAGATAATGAAGTCAACGGATGCATACACAAAAAGTGGTCCGAGATTATTTAGAATATCGAGTTTATGTTTTAATCAAATTATAAGCAACCATGACATGTTTCTAATAAAGGTAACTATCACGGCAATAATACGAAATAGCTTACAGGGAACTTTCCAGTTGTGTTTGTTATCTAAACTAGAGTCAAAGCTTAAAGCATTGAGCACACTAGCGCGTTCAGGCGAGGCAAGCGCTTTCGTGTCGCGTACGTAAGATAATACTCAATATAAATACAACAGTCACTTAAATGCTATACGAGAAAAATAAAGTGTGCTTGAATGTAATTAAAGTGAATTTTAAACTTATTCTCAGACTACTGGTTCTGACATTATCGTTTCGCATCGCCGCAAGTGTGTGCGATCTCAAATTGAATTTCTTGTTGCAACGTAATTTACTAGTATAATAATTCGATTTGGATGCAATGACCCACTTGTAGGACTCACAAGCACTGCACTGATAGTGGCCGAGTAGATTACCCAAGTCGTTGACACTGATAGTCTGGATAAACAGATAATGATGCTTTCGTGATTAAAAACACATCAGGCAATTTACCTTCGGTGACGTGAGGCTTCAGTTATGACAGATATTCGAAAATAATGTAGATTTGGTAACGGGTTGTTTTACGGACTTGTGGTCGTTTTATATTAAATAATCATAAATGTGAAAGTGACTTTGTGTGCATTGCTTTCACGTTTTAACGCCTCGATATGTAATTGTGAAATTTGGTTTGCGATAAATTTCAATATACAAGGTCAGATATAGACAGGCCGTACCATAAGTTCGGAATATTATTGAAAACTTCCTAATTAGCACGATTACTGAAACAAATCTGACAATAAGGACTGATATGTAATTGTTTTAGTAATTTAGTAATTCAATAAAAGCGACAGGCACTGCAGAACGTTCGTTTTCAGGGTATATGAAACAATAAATATACTTTATTTCTTGGGATCAAACATCACATTTCTTATTTAATTATTTTAAAAATAAAATATACTGTTAACATTGGCTTAGGTACGTGTGAATAGCATGTGCTCTTTGCATTTTGAAAAGTTAATTCGTTTTATTGAATAAAAAAAATAAAATAAAAATATGCCATACAATCAATATATTTTTGTTTGCGTCGTCGGTTTCGTAACCAGCTGATCGGGATGCAAGTATCAAGTAGTTAAAATCCAGGTTGGAAGTTAAATTTGAATAATAGTGCTTGAAAAATTCTATTTGAATAAAGTATATTTTGATTTTGAAAAGTAAAACTTTTATTTATTCCGATATATTCTGGGTGTCTACTAGTATTAGATAATGAAGTTATATAAACTCGTATTCAGGACACTTTTACTAATTACCACACTCAAAATATTCATTAACTATTGACTTGTTAAAACCAATATTAATGATTGCGTCCGAGAAATATCAATAATAGTTGGTAAAAATATCTTTCACTCGTACGAAATCGTCGGAATGTATTAATTAAACATGTTCGAGTTCGATCGTGTGGAGTCAAAAGGATCGCGTGCATTAAATTGGCAATTTGACGAAAACTTTGGCCCGTGTCTAATCGCGAGAGCGTTATTTAAAACATCGTGAAACGATCGGAATTTATTGAAAATATCTTATAAATATAATGATACGTGAATCAAGACGCGTGCGGGTCAAAGCGAGACGATTTTACGTCAGGAACGTTGCACTTCAAATCGTATTGTACGACATAACTTAGATGTAGTATCGGCAAAATTCGTAAAAACGATCACATTCATTATGCTATCCCAAATTATCAACATTTATTTCTTATGTGAATATGATCTTTACTCCAACGTAATTACTTGTAATATCATATGACCGAATATATTCGTCAATTTTACACGTCGATATACATGCACTTGCTGTCTCGGGTTGAACTGACGCGAGAAACTATAGCGACGAATAGCGTCGAATGGCGCGATAGGGAGCTGTTTCTATAGGTTGTATAAATCGGTAGTAATCGGTTTTACTGAATTTGCCGATGCAACATCTATGTTGTGTCATACTATTGCTAACTCGTTTTGCATAGGGTAAGGACATACATTTAAACTTGACGGCGACGCGTTGAGTAAGGGCGTACCTATGTGATTGTTATCTTGTTTTTCCGGTAAGGTAACATACAATGAGATATACTGTTATGAAGAAACTCGATGCAATGATATGAATATTGTAATTTCAGAAGTAATATTCATAAAACACAATATGTAAACATATATCTTGTTTTATGAATATTTCGTAATTCATGTCGAAATATTGACGATGCAATTATAAAGGCACAAAGGATAATAATATTTTATAAATAAGTTCGTTTTATAGAATTCGCATTTAATAAAAAATAATAATAATTTAAAGGTTTCTCTGATTCAGTAATATTTTGTGTTTGGTATATAAGTGATACTTATTGTTTGGGATGGGTTGTGACAATCCAAGGTCGATTGTGCGTGCTACGCTTATGTACCGATACTAGTCATTGTGATATTCTACTGACTGAGATTAACCATCTGCATAGAACATATACAGATGGCTAATCTATAAATCATTTTTTGGCCCAAACCGGAGATCGAACTGTTGATCTCGGGATCTGCTTTCTTATAAGCAAGACACTATACCAACGAATCTATCAAAGTTTTTACGTTTCTCTAGCCTAAAGTAAGCGCATTATATTATATTTTGAATTTTATTTTCGAATTTTACGGCGTTGGTATATATATACTGTTCATAATAAATAAATATATTCAATCGAACATAAGTATATCTTTATTCAAGTTAATACATTAAAATCGAGGTCACTTTATGTTTAAGTATATCGTTCGTGTGAACATTAATGTACTGGGAAATATTGCCGAAAAAAATCAAGCTCCGAAACGAGTATTAAACCTTTACGTAGTTTAAGAGTCGTTGTTAAAATTTTATGTTTGTGTGTGTGTTTTTATTTTGTACTTTTAATTATCATTAAAATGTATCCCATTACTTTGTTTACGATATAACGGTTACGTTAATTAGTTCAAAAAATCGATATTAAAAGTACAGAAATTTACTTTAAATGGCAACGCATATCGCTCAATGAACGGCAAGTAACAGTCTCCGTTTTTTTAAATTGAATTTTACAGAGATTAAATGATGATGCTGTAAGATGATATACTTCGTCCGTAGACCCTGGTACTACTAGAAGTACGAAGCACTCTACATTGTCATTGCAATTCCGACCATGAGGTCTAAGATGATTTGTCCCTTATGGTTGTTGCATTGGCCTACCCTTGGTGGGTAACAATCCAGAACATTGCATGGAGTTTGTCAGTTAATAAGACTAGGTAAAAACAATAATACTAAAGTAAATAGTAAAAAAGATCGTCTTAACCATATGATATATTATGGCACATATAAAGTATTTGGATAAAGTAATCACGACGTTCGTCGGTACGTTTCACGCACTCGTCTAACTGGCCCCCATAAAACAAACTCTGGATTTAAGAAGAAAAACCACTGTCATAATAGCTCCACATACAGTAAACAAACTTATTTAAAGTATTAAAATGTTTCAAATGTACTTAATGTCATTTAGACGTATCGAGTTCCGCGAAGACTCTGTCCAGTTTATAATATGAGGCATACGAGCTTAGTTTCACTACGACCGTTGAGGCAGAAAGAATGTCGGATAACCGCTACTCTTTGGTGATAAATATATCTATATGATGTAGTATCTACCTTAACTATGCCGAGCTTACATGGCCCAGTGGTAAAACATGATCACTTTATTGATGGAGCGGGAATTCAAATCCGAGGTCAATTATGTTTAAAAAAGTTTTTTTGGAAACAATTTACAAAGGTATTTGCCACAGAATCCATATATTTTAAAAATAGTAGAATCTTTGGTAATAAATGTATTTAAAAATCGTCTTTGAAAATATATATATATGTTTGTTTCTTAATGTTATCAATATAAAATCTAAGCGCATGTAAAATTCAAACGGACCGAGCTTTGGTTCGAGAGTGTGTGAATTGTAGTAGAATTCATGACTGCGCCGGGCGACTGACAAGGCAAGTACAAGTAAGTCTATGCGAATTTATGTGTAATGGACTTCGTGCGGCCGAGGAATGTTTTACGTAACACTGCTGGTCGTTTATGAGCTCCTAGTACTCAACTTGGCACCGCTAATGCACTAAAATACTTAGCGTCCATCTATAAAATGCTAAATGGTTGCCATGGCATTATATGCCTGTTATCATTATTATATATCTGAACATTATACTTTATAAATATTAATTAATTTTCATTAATATATTCTCAGATGAAATCCATTAAGTACGCGCTAATCTGGGTGGATGGAAACTACTAGAACGATTCTAAAAATTATTTATCCGTTAAATAGTCCATTTATTGTGAAAGGCCATAAAACACGCTACGAGCCAAAGGAGCAGTAACCATACCGACACCAATAACCTGCAATCAACAACAACAGCCCATAAATTCCCGCTGCTGGCCTAAGAGCCTCCTCTCCCTTTGAGGAGAAGGTTTAGAACATATTCCACCACGCTGTTCCAATGCGGATTGGAGGAATACACATGTGGCAGAATTTCTATGAAATTTGTCACATGCAGGTTTCCTCACGATGTTTTCCTTCACCGCTGAGCCTGAAATGAATTATAAAGTCAAATTAAGCACATGAATCAGCGGTGTTTGCCTAGGTTTAAACCCGCAATCATCGGTTAAGATGCACGCGTTCTAACCACTGGGTCATCTCGACTCGTTACCTGCAATCGAGTTTGCAATATTTATATATACATATATGTAGTTATTATTATTAATAACTGCGAACAAAGTACTCTAACATTGCAATGTACGATAATATGACTTGATTTTTTATTTACTAACTACACATAACTTTAGGCAACGTAGAGTCAAAAGGAAAGGTCTTGAAGCATAATCCACAATGCGCGATTGACAAGTTTTCCAATGATTTAGCATTTGAAGTAATTCAAAATCACATTAAAAGTCTGTATGTTAATTCAGATTTAAACCTACCTATTTGTAAATTTCAGGTGTTAAACAGTGAGCATTCTGAGGTCTCTTCGTATCCTTAAATGGAATACATTTTTAAAGTACCGGTCAGATTCTAGTTCAGTGAGACTTCGTGTTGACAGTATAGAATTCAAAGAGCTTAGCGATCTGTTATCCCGTTAATGTTTTTCAGTATTCGGTTGTTATCGTGTTATGTCGTTAAGACGGGAGCAGTGTTTGCCCGCGATAACAGATGGATGATTATCTAATATGGATCGATGTTCGATGGTCGACATTTATCTGGAAACAAACATGAAATGGGACGGTATAAATTGAATTTAACCGTTTGCTATCAATAACATTGATAAAGCTCTGTGTCCTCTGGTAGATTTCAGAGAATATAACATTTGCTTTTATAGCTTACGGGTTAAGGATAGGTGCAGTTAAAATTTATTACTTCATAGCTGATCTTTCGAACGTACTTTGTAAAATATCGGGTACTAAATTAATTATTCTTGAGTATTCGTAAATTGATCCTTTTGTGATACTTAAAATAGGAATTGTTTTAAATTAAAAAAAGGAAAAAAGCCAACAATCGACTATTTATGTTTTATTTTCATGGAAATTTTGTAGTGTTGTCCTGTCCTTTTAACTCATTTCATATCCCAATTTTGAAATGTTGAAAGCCAGCTAGAAGTTTTACGCTATTATGACACTTGTGTCCTTGTAATATTATAGTTAATAATCCTCAATATCGAATGTGAGTTCCATTTGATACGACATTTTCCAATATGTTTAAAAAACCTTGAGCTTGTATGGATTATATTTCTGCTTTTAGTGTACTCAATCTTACCATTTACGATATTTGCATAGCCTAAGTGATACCTGAATATTTATCCTTAGATAAAAATATCGGCTACGCGGAAAAGATATTTTTATGGACACTATACTCACAGCGACGTTACTCGCTCCGGTATAAAAACATATCTTGATTTGTTGATTAATTTTATATTCCAAGTTGTTTTGAATAACATTCCGTGTAAATTATACTATATCGATGTATTAAAATAGCTTATTTATTAATCATACATCGTTCTCGTTTCGCTAATATACGAATATCGTGAATGGATATAAAATGGCACGTTTATGAGATATACTTGACTACTCGTAGAGTTTAGCCGAAGAGTTATTTCATCTTTAAACAAACTTTCGTTATGCCGTCACGGTTTTCCATTTGTATCGATGGTAAATAACAGGAAGTTCAGGGTCGTTCGATGCGCGGGCGCAGCATTACTTGACCGCTCATCGTTTAGCGAAGACATTCGAACATGATAGAAACGAACGGGTCTCTTGTATGCTAATGATTTACTTTTTAGTAATGTAACCTATTTTCATTTTTGAAAATGTTAGATTATAAAAAAAAAGTGCTTGGAATACTATTGAAGTATTAAATGACAAGTCGTTTTGTACTTACTGTTGATTTATTATTTGCTTTTTTTACTTGATATTAAAAGCCTGCATCTACCTTTTCTACATATAATCTGAAGTTATATAATAATCATAATTTAATTAGTATTTCATTCCACGATATTATATAGATATATGAAAAATACGAATGAAACGAAAAATGATGTAAAATCGTTTTCTATAAAAATGAAGCATATGATTATTTTGCTCAGTACAATAGCGTAAGACATTCACACTGACAGAGTCGAGGGCATGTTGCGCCGCATACCGCTCCAGAAACAAAAAGAAGTCGGGCCGCGTCAGATAGCAGATAGTGCGGCGCAGTCGTGGCCCCGCGTCGTGGCGGCCGTGCGTCGTGCGGTTACTATCTCATCATCTCCCCGCCCGCTCCCCAGGGCTGCCATTGCTGCCAATTTATTTCGAACGGCCTGTAGAGATATTCTTGAAGACCGAGCTTAACACTCGACGTTGAACTCGATCGAGATTCTCACGAGATCACTTCATCGTTCACTTGCCCGCATTTAAAATGGTTGGCCTGATGATCAACCTCCTCGGAATGGAGTGGAATTAGCGTATCATCGTAATTAGATTGAGTCGAATATCGAAAACTTGGTTTTTAGACTGTTTTTTTTTTATTTACATAAATCATTCATCCGTTTTATATTATATATACAAATGTTAGTAAAACGCATGGGTAAACCATACGTAGAGATTTTCCTTGATTCGCCGATAGTTTTTCAATCTATGTCCAAAACCAGAACGCGTCACATATTTTAATAGGAAATGAGGCATATACGGTCATAATAGTTTTTATAAATCGTTAATATTTATGCGACGGTAGCAAAACGTATTTGCTTAACGTTTTTACGCGATAATAAAACTACTCTCATAATCTTTACTTTCAAATTATACCATGCGAAGAGCTCTCGTATTCAATTATATTCATTTAACTTTAAGATCGAAATAAACTCGAAGAAACTCGTTGTGTTGTGTTAGTGTTAGAAAAAGTAAAAATCTTTTAGAACGTCAACATTTAAAATTAAAAGCGCGCGCAACCTCAGTTAGCCAGGCAGAAGTAAAACCTTTTTACGTTTACACACAGAAACAATTTCGACCTTGGAATAATATAAAAACTCCATACAGCATCGCATTCCTTTGAAGCTGTAACGAAAATATTAATAAAAGAAATCTTGTCGATGGAGGAGCATAAAACTCGGGACTAGTTCATTAAACCTTCAATTAGGCATCGCGTACTAAAACACGTCAGTATCTTTGTTTCTTATGTACGAGTGAAATTCCAGAGTGCACGCGATCTCGGCGGGATGCTGCCAATGGCCGCTAGTACAGTCGACAGTAATATCATCATAGATAGCGTCAGTTAATACATTCTATATTTTTTGAAACTAGGAAAATAACTTACGATATTGTTTTTATCGACCAATCGGAGGCGAGATGGACAATTGTTGATACAAGGATCAAAATCAAAGAACGCAGTTACGAATCTAAGTCAGTTTTAAAAATTAGTTTATAATTTTCGTGTATGGTTTAAAGAAAAAACATTTGAACGTCAGTTATGATTCCATTTTTATACGATACCAGTAGCGATAGTTTAATAAAAGACACTCAAAAACCTTAGTTCTCCAAATACGCTCCTTGCTCATTAATTCTAAGTGGTATTTCAAACTGTGTCACCTTTAAATCACATTCAATAAGTACTTAGCTAAGTCGCCCGAAGTATTCCACTATTAAATAACAGTCTGGATTTCTTATCTTGTCAATTCTATCTGACGTTTATTTATACGTCTACAAGAAGTGCATGCGACTTTGTTTGTTTTGAAATGAAAAACCTCCCAATGATTACGTTATTAAATAAACATCAAATATTACCTGTTAAACATGATTACAGTAATATATTTTCTTATTGTTGATCATTACATATAAATTTTTTTTAAGACAGACATTTTGATTTTTCCTTTATATGTATAGATAGAGGTTTGAGCAACAATTAGATTAGTTTATAGCAAGTTTAACTTATTCAATGTACAATAAGCTATCGCATGGCTGCAGGACTGGTTCGACCGAAGTAGGTACTAGTTGCGTCGCCTGGCGCCACTTCACCCAGCTCGTTGCCTTATAAGCGCTTACCCGTTCCAGAAAAAAACTACATTGATCCCTCTATTTATGTACTTCTGCGAAGTGTAATGAAAGTAGTTTGAACTCTAGACGGTTTTCTTTTTGGATTAGAAAACCCGACTTTCTTTAGAATTAGTCTTATACATATACAAAATCGACTTTTGTAATATTAGTTATGAACTACATACTTACAAATATTAATAAGGTCGATAAAATTATTGTTTTGTTATTTATTTTATAATCTCTTGAAGAACATCGTATTTTTAAAAAAGTAACCAAGACATGTGGGTGTATTATTTTTATACATTTAAATTACACTTGCAAGATAAAGATATACCTTATATATAAATTAAAGATGCAAGATAAAGATATACCTTAAATATAAAGATATACTTATAAAGATATACCCTTAAATTAAATAATAGCGTTTGAAGTTTAGACACACTTATAATTAAGTAGGTTAATACTAGAATTTGGATGTGCTTTGATGATATGTGTGGGGTGTTTATCGATCGTTACAAGTTGTAAATTACAACCTTGGTAATATTAGATCGGTCCAGGCGATAAATATACTCTATAATTGTTTGATCCTTCTAGCTACGACATAAGATTCAAATTCGAAAAGCAAAAATTCGTTGTTAGCTCTAAGATTCTTGTATAGGATATAAAGAGAACCTTTTGTTCTCGATGTTATCGATTTCATATCACAAATCGATGACACCGAATAGGGATCAAATTAAAATGGTTCGAAATAATTTTAGTTACGTAATTATAGTTCGTGTTGAATCAAAGCTATTTGTTACAGTTGAATATAAACTATTTAATCTCGATATGAAAAAGCTGGAGGTTTGATTGTGCAGCGTAGCCCATTTATTAAGATAGGTTAGATGTTACGTAACTTTATATTCCCAGGGAGTATACAGCGACTATAAACTTTAACTAATAACATATATAATAAACTGAGGGAAGTGTTTTTATATATGTACGTATACGTGAGTATGTATGCTGTATTAAATGACGATAGAAAAAGAAAATAATATATATTATGTGACGTTATACTTAAAATGTAATCAAATATTGTCATTGCATGCGAAGCTATTTATTATGTTTATTTGTGTCAAGCCAAATAACTACCTATTGTTCTAGTATAAACAACACTGTAAGTACTAGATATCCGAATTGACCTACTTTAATCGCGTGTTAATTCGAAAATCTGATATACAATATACAAATTCCTATTTTCTGGTATTTAATAAAGAAATTTATATTTTACATAATATAATTTAATATGATACAGACCTTCGGTAGATTTACAAATATTTACTGATGATACAAGATCAAAATAAATTTGAATATAGTCCGTAGTAGTTTTTTTCGAATATGTATTTCATGTTTTATATAATTTTATTAATATATAGTAAGTCTAACTATTAAGAAACAAGCGTAACTACTTCACCAAAAGTGGGTACAAAAAGCGGAGTGAGTTTTATTTTTTAGTTGAAAGTCGATTGATGGCTATTAAACGATAATGTGTTTCAAGCGCTTTTTATTTGAACGGCCACCGCCGCACGGCCGCGGCTACAAATTGGTAAGGGCCAAACACGGGTCGGACTCACGCACGATTTATATTTTTTTATTCCTTTTCGATATCGTATACAGCTGGTTATGTGTCGGCCTCGGAGACGCGTGAAGGTCGCCCGCGCCGCTCCCTCTGGACACCCACTCGCCTTTCCCTTTCTCGTCCGTACGTATTTTCTCTTCCAATACTAAAAAAAATATCACCCATAGAACGAATAGAACGATCTATTGCAATACCTAACGCGAAAAACGTCGCAAGAGTCAATTAATTCGAACATGATGCATTCGAAATCAAGTTATACGTATGCAGCTCTATGATCTCTAGGAAAACATTAGTCATCGTTCGCTATTTAGGAAATTACTACCAACAAGTTTCAATCCGAGGTGTCGTACGGACGTGGTGCAAATATTGGGCCAAGATAAAGGCTCTGGTGGTCGAGAGATAACTCAGCTGTTGGATCTGTTTCGTAATCATTTATTTTAGTTAGAAAGATGTATGCCACTGTAGAAATAGATAGAAAAGTGCATGGGTTGCTCGCGGTAAGTGGTCACCTCGTTGAAAGTAGTATTGTTCGAGTCATTAGGCATACCTCACGTTGCTAATGCGCTGCTGACCGTGGGACCTCAGTAGTTATGTCCCTTGTGCCTGTAATTACACTCGGTCATTTATATTCTGCAATACGCGAACCCAAAGTATTGTTGATTGCCTTAGGTCTTGACCAGATAAAGTTACATATTTAAATGTGCAAGTAATTTGTATGTAACGTGAGCTTTTTGATGATATATTTATTGTGACGCTTACATAGATTGGAGCTGTAAATTGAATAATTAACATTTAAGAAAATATAATTCTTGGAATGATGATGAAGTAAATCTATTAAATAAACGCTAGGCTGAGACTGAGGTTATGCACAGATAATAAAATAACTAATAATACATGTGCCTGGCTCATTGTCTCAACTTGGTTACAATAACTATACGTTACTTCAAGGTCGATTCGAGTGATTACCTATTTGTGTAAATTTAATTGTACTTTACTGACATGACATTAATAAACCCTTTATTTCCGAACGAATTTGAATTTGACATAAAGAAAAACTTTTTGACACAACCTGTGAATAAAAATGGCGGAAAAATTACTGAGGTCCTTGTCGGTTCTTCTCTTTAGAATGTGATCTCTTTACAACACGATTTAACACGATGATTTAAAAGAGCTTTTATGAGCCTACTTGAATAAATAATACTTTGATTTGATTTGATTATTTTTAATCACTCTATCCAACCCTATCGCAGTTGTATAAATATTTTTGGGTAAAGTAATTTGTATAATATTTCCGTTGTTTCTTGCAGAATTCATCATCAAAAATAGTTCCAGAAGTTAATCCTACAAAACGAACACTACGAGAACATAACATAAAACCGGTATTCTTAATAAAAATCTCTTTAAACTGCAACTATTAATAATATTAATAAACAGCAATTGTTTTATTAAAACGCCATAAAAACAAGCCTCATACTATATTAAAACAATTATTATGTATACGATATTAATTAATGGGATGTAGTATACATTTAGTACTGGTACATATTTATCTAGTTTTAATATGTTAAAATCGTTTATTTAAAGTATTATATGTAAATTCGATTCAAACCCTTAGTTTTAATACTAATGTATGTAACTAATTTTCACTACGTAAATATTTTGTTTTTCATAATAAATATATCGCCATAAAGGTATGTGTTTATATAATAATATACTTACAAATTAAAAAAAGCTAAGGTATTCTCTGTTAACGAATATGTTTTGAGATCGTTACGCTACGCTAGTCCACAGCTAGTTTGGCACATTTACGTACATACATATATCAGAATACCTGAATAATGAAAAAGAAGAATATATATCAATATATAAACATCAATTAAACACGTCTATATTTAGTTGACCGTTACGTACAAAAACAAGACACGTATTCAAATCTGAGTATATTGTTAAGGCAAGTTCACATTATAATAGGTTGAAGAGGAAAATCTGTATGTATAATTATATTCCTTTGTAAAACAGTACTGGTATTTCACATTATCATAACCTTATGTAATAATAGATAATGATGTGTGGCTTAAAACTATACAGATATATGTATGAGTGCATATAATAAGCCTGCAATTTTGATGTATTATCAATGTTCTGAATGTATTGACTTTATACACAAAAACTTGAATACACTGTGGCAAATTTTGACTATACAAATCATACTCAAAAACGTATCACAAGTGAAAATATATATATAAAAAAACTGATTTCATAAATGATGTCTTTAAGTGACAACATAAGTTTCATTATGCAAATGCATAAAATGTGTGCCTAATAGTCGTTAAAGCTCATATTTACTTAGCAAATAATATATTTAAATGATATTATGATTATACTCTTGATTGTTTTATCAAATGTTAACACTGATAAAATACTCAACATATTCAAAATATTCTTTGCTTAGACATATTAAACATACTATGTGCTCTACATTTTTATATAATAGGGAATAAAATACAGAAGTCGAATGTAAACGTAGGCACCATTCTAATCACAGCTGTGAACGCTTACCAACCAGAATTACTATAAAAACCTTCAGGCAATCAATAAATGACATTTGTTTTTACCAAGAACGCTTACGGAAAATCGTTATAAATAATATAATATGTAAAACGGTGGCAAATTAGTTTTATTTATATAAAAAGGCTGTAGTCATGTGTACATGCGCCAGATTACACGATTTAAATGTCACGACACAACTCTGTGTGGTCATCATCACCATTTTAACTTGGTCCACTTTAACTCGATAGAACTAATGTATTTCGTTAGTTACAAAACCTTAAGAGATCCAAGTATAATGGACTCGAGCTATACGGTTAGCGACAAAACGAAATGATAGGTTTGGAGCGAGAAAATAGCGTTTTGAATACAGATTTTAGTTGAGATTACAATGGGGAAATGAAATTGCGATTATTACTTTTGATTCGTGTATTAGAGGAAATTAGACCACCCTTGTGTTCGACTAACGTTAATCTGCTTTCAATCGAATACACGATTTGTAATTAAAGATATTTGTTGGTCAATGCATAAAATGACCGTAGTCGTAATAAAAAATAACAATAGACCTCGAACCGTGCAATTAATAATCATAAAATACCTATTTACATTTTAGCGTTACCTCTACTTTATTACTCGCCATATAGGAATAATTCATTAAAACAAAATTAACATATGTGAATGAAGCAAAACAACATAGAACTAACGTGATTTAGTTAATTTTAGAAAAATTGACTTCAATAAATCACGCACAAATTCAAATATTTCCGATTAAAATTCAAACGTAACCGCCACGAGATTTCGCGCCAATCAAAGAGATGTATCTTGCACGCGCCATTTTGTAAATCGAGTTATAGCGCATGAGCCCTCGACACGTTTAGAAGAAATAAAACCTACGTGGTATACGATAGCCGACGATAGCCCCGTACAAAACTTATTTGATCGGTCGTTCAACCATGTCGTCATTCCGTTCCTTTCTATTCCATACACACGTCTCTTTCGCTCGTACCGTTAAGGTGGTACTTCTGAGTTATGGCATTCCGATGTTACCACCACCACCGCGGAGGCTGTGCATCGGTCTGTACGTAACAGCGTAAGCTACATGTGGTTTTGCCTTCCTTGTTTCTTCGAATAAGTTCTTGTTACGTGTGAACGCCCTCTTTGGGATTAGAAAATTAATTGAGATGATAACGGCGGCTGTCCGATGGAATGTGCCAATTTTTTCGGCTGTTAGTAATGCATTCTTTAGTCTCGATACTTTAAATAAATCATTTAAGCTTCTATGTAGAAAGGCATAAATAAAAAACGATTACATAAAATTATTTTATTTTTTATAGACAAATAACTATTAGTTATTAATTGCTAATCTGGTTTGGTTTTACATATCATAATTAATAATTTGTTTTAGATCATCGTTCATATGAGCAGGCTCCATAGTAGGCAGGATTAATAATTATTATTAAATCACCAATGTAGGTAAACAAACAAGCAAATCGCTTCACGCCTTATGAGGACAACCAGCGCGTGATGACGTGATCAGTCGGTTCCTTTCATTTATCTACCACCTCATAGATGACTCCTTATTTAGCCGTAATCAAATAATTTGTTTCTTTTATGAAACACGTATATTCTATCATAAACTTTCATTACAGATTTTTGTTTTTTATGTACGTTTTTATTTAAACGGATAATACCTAATAGGTATAACAAAATCGTTGTAAACCCTACACAAGAACTTCGGTTGAATTTATTTAAAGAGCTTTAAATTATAAAAATGTATCTAATGTAAGTAACTAGTTTAAGTTTGGATCCAGTCATTGAAAAACAAAGTAAGCAATTGAATTTAATAGCGGATGACTTAAATATATCAAATTCAGTAAAAGCGCCACCTAGCGACATAAGGTAGAACTTAAAGGTACCTTAAGTAGCCGAGCGTTCAATTTCATTTTGAGGGCTCGCTGCTATAGATGGCGCTAGTTTAACTACCTTAGCTAGTAAGAGATGGCGCTGCTAGTACGATAAATTTGTCGTCTTGTAAGAACTATTTTTTAAATTCCAGATCTTTTCCTTTTCTTTTTGTCTATTCAAAAAACCGTTTTAATTTTTGACAAACCAGTTGAAGCATTTTAATGAGTTTTTCGTATTGTCAGGTTTAAAAATAACTTAAATTGAAACTGTCAACTATCTGTTTTTTATTTTTGTATTTCCTTATGGTTTTTGCTAGTTACCATTTAACTTTGTATAACTTGGAATAAATTTATAAACATAATCAATTAGTTGATCTAGTTTTACTACGAAATATTAGTAATTTTTGTCGGTAACCTGTATTGATTATTATTTCTAGAAATAGTTGACTATTTTTTATATATTACTCCAAAACCAAGTATATTAAAATTGAAAGAAATGTGCTTAGAATCATAATCATAACACTATTAACACATTATGACTTGCTGTATAATTCACATAAACATTTTATTGGGCAAAATTGTTATCATGTTAATTATGTATTATGTTTACTGGGTTAATCTTAAATCATCAAACGGAAAACTTCGATAACATTTAATCCCTTTCAAAGATGAGAGTTCACAAAGGATAGGTATTCAAAAATTCAATAAAATATATCGTAGGAACAGCAGGCCGATATTGCGCAAAACGTTTAATTACTAATGATTTTGGTAAAACTATTATGTAATCCATCAACAGGTGGTTTGATGTTATTTAAAATTATACACGTTTGTATTAAAGAAAGTTTTAAAATATTATAAATTTCAAATCCACGATCGGGTTACGTATGGAGATGCGGTAGGGCTGAAACATGCTCTCAAGAATGAAATCAAATATCAGTCAATTGAAGCATGAAAAAGCAGCGCGGGCGCCGCACGGACGTTGCCCCTCGGGCTCCACTTCACTCTCAATTAGGGCTGCCTGTCCCTCGGAGAAGTCTAGCTTTCTATCTTTTTCCAGTGAGTGAGTAAGTGTAGTGACGAGACAGGTTCACGTAAGAAACTCTTCCAGAAGTAAATTGATTGATTTTCTTGGATCAGCTGTTAGTATCAACCATAGACCTATTTAGTTCAGACGCGTTGCATATTAATCCATCAGACGCAATCAATTTTAAGAGAATACCTCTAAAAGTAAATCAAGATAATTTAACTTTATGTTAAAATACTTTTGAATTACATTTTCGTCGTAATTTTACAATAGAAAGAACAATATAAGATAATGTAACTGATATATCCAAATTTGTATGCCTAATTTTCTTCGCTTAATATTTTTTAATATTGAACATTTGAACAACAAATTTTATTAAATATAAGTCACTTATTGATAAAATATTTAATCTTCGCTGTGATTTTCTTTTGACAGTTGGCAACCCTGTTGTTAATTGAAATTTCGTTAACAAAGACTCCTTCAATAATAAAATGTTACGTTTTTGATAACGTAGCAAAAAAAAAGAGTTTCACTAATATGGATTATTTAATATTTTTCAGTAGACGCAATAGTTGATACAAATAATTGAATGATATAACTCTTAACTCAATGTAGATATTTAATGTACCTAATTATTATTTCAAACTACATTATGACAACATATGAACACGACAAAATATGATCCATATTAATAATTTTTTTTAGTTGATAACATTCGAAATTCGTGCAGGGGTAAAGTATATACTTAGTATTTTGTTAAATTTCATTTATTTTACCCTATCGAATTAGGGTTTTCATCTTTCTCGGGTTTTCAGTTTTGAGGTCATAAGCCAGAGTTGATCGAATAACAAGGCAGTCTTTCGACAGATTCGCGAGATCACATCTAAGCTGACATTTTACTTTTAATAACGGAGCATAAACTTGCATCGAGATCGAACGCTTTTAACTAAATATTAGTTATCGATATTAACTAATAGTCGATTTACGTTTAATTTGAGTCTACACATTTTGGGAGAAACAAAGGGGATTGTAACTGATACCCGAAATCCTTTGATTCTCTGTTTTGTCCTAATTATTGTAGGAAAAATCGCGTATCAAAATGAATGAAATAAAATTGTTATCAAAGATTATAATAGACGAGAGAAATGTAGGAAAATAATCATAAAGTTACTGCATACAATCTGATAATTTGTTTTGAACATATAATCTTTTATTATAAACTTTGATGTCTTCGTAAATCAATTAATGCATTGTTAATATTTTTTTATATATTCGAAGACATTCAAGGTATCCCCGATAAGTCACAGTATGATGATTGAGATCTGAATTGTTTCCAATATCGCTCTGAAGGAAAAAATAAATGCTCCACAATATAATATTAATTACTATAAAATATTAATTTATAATATTAGCGGATCTAATTTAAGTCTAAAATGAACATAAATGCATTTGGTCATGTAAATAAAGATTAGTGGGTACACGTCATGTAATTAAATCGATCGGTAATTTGTTGCCTCATTGAATGTCAGGATATTTCATTGTGTTTAAATATACATACATTATTAAAATTTTAGTTAACACTACCGTGAATACTGTTGTTCGTTATATACGATACATACTTCCAAATTTGTAATAAACATAAGTTCATTTGTCACAATGATTTTGACATTCATAATTTATACATGCTTTGGAAATATTTGTATACTATAATATAAATCATGTATTAATTATACGTCACTTATATATAGTTAATAACTTTACCATTTTTGGTGAAGTTAAAACAATATTTATAACGTAAAAGTAGATTTAACTTTTTGATTGAATATTTAGTAAGTATTTGAGCCAAGTTGACCTGACTGCATTGGACGAGGGTTCTGCGGTTAGGGCTGTCAAATTGTACAAATGTTTCGATTGTGATTTATCTATTAAATAAAATGAATACTTAATTTTAATATTAAATTATAATAAGAGCTTGATTCGAAGTAATGCCCAAGCTAATATATCAGATGAAATCCAAGAGATAATTGTCATAGTGAGTCTGTAATGACGTTGCCGGGTTTCAGGATAATATTGGGAGACGCAGCCCTGGGTGTAACGCACATCGCGCTGATTGGGGCCCGTATCTGTTTTATTTAATTACTGCGCTCCGTGCCCCTTACGTGAGTCCTCGCGAGTTTCTAACACGATCTCTAAACTACTTCTCACTCTTTATATTTTATTGTATTAACTTTCATCAACTAAATATTATTATATAATATCTTACTGCGATTTGTGAGCTATTTCCATTCGTTAAAATAACATTTAGTTAGCTCTGAAAATGAATTATTATTTAGTTTAAATTGTGACAGAAATAGCAATTGAATTATTTTAACATAGTAAGTACTCGACTGCAAGAACTGTGCGCATAATTAAAGATATGACAAATGAATCATACACAACGTCCACGTAAAAGACTCGCATACATCGTCACGTGACTGAATAATTTATTTTGTTGTGAATTGTAAAAAGAATGAATTAAATATTTTAAATTTGGAAAACAAAAACTTTAGTTCTAAATCTTGTTTTAACGCTGGTCAGCGATCCTTGTATTATTGCTGTAATGATAATAAAAACCCCAACCTCGGACTCGATATCCTAATTGATATACATATTTCAGATATCAGCGTTAATGTTCATACTGTGGACAAAATAATAAAAATTCTTCGAAGCAATAACGAACGGAATTTATAATTTAATGACAACCTTAATTACCGCTGGTGGTTTAAAACTTATATTATTTAAGATTAAACTCTGAAACTCGAAGTATTGTAAAGTTTAAGGTCAAACGCATGTTTGTCAGTAGGTATTAAATAATCAAATAGATAGAGTGAACGAGTAGATTCGAAAAACCGACAAGAAACTTACAGTTTTCCACCAATCAAGTAACTAAAGTCTTTTAATTAAATACTTTTTTTTCCTGCACTAATATAGGATACAATTTTAACGGTTTTCGTTCGTTCGTTTTAATATTATTGTTACATACTAAAGTCTATTTCACTATTGGAGTCGTTTATTGTTTTCTTATAAACATAGTCATCAAAGCTTTTTTGAAGGCAAATACGGATGACATTTACATCACTTCACTTAAAATACATACAGTCCATATCGAATGTTAATAAACAAGTAAATCATAATTGTTGTTCCAGTGCGAGGTGGTCGAATGATTTCGTACAATAATAACAATTAATGATGACTGTGAGTCTGATAAGATCAACACTACGTTTGTATCTTGGTTTTAAAACAAGTCTTTATTTGACTTTCTTGACTTAACTTAGATTGTATTTTCTTTAGGGTGTAATTAGTAAAGTGGGCCCAGTTAATTGAAAGCTTGTAAAAACCGTGTTTCATGGTATTATTTTATATTCAAAACAATCTTACTCTAACTAGCTGTGTTAAAGCGAGACAGAAGATTCGAATATACATTTTAAAAGGCAAACATAAAAGCTCAAGTCCCAATACTAGTTCGTACACATGAATGAGCACAGCTCGCTTTGTAAAATAAGGTCTAAATGAAACGAAAACTTCGCGTTGAACCTGTTCAAAGGGCCGGAGCGGTCATTTTTGTCTTCTTTATGTAATATAATACGCCATTAATAAATTGACGTTACATCAACTCTGAGCTCAGTATTTTACTTCTTTTGATGGTTCTTCGCAGGGTATCTTATCTGAACCGGTGGTTAAATAGAAATATCAATTTATTAAGTGTAATGTTCCTATCTATAATTCTATACTTATATTATAAATGTAAAAGTAAATCTGTTTGTTGCTTTTTAACTACCAAACCGCTGAACCGATTTTGATGAAATTTTCTATGAAACAAATTCGAACTC
Source organism: Vanessa cardui (assembly GCF_905220365.1). NCBI lineage: Eukaryota > Metazoa > Arthropoda > Insecta > Lepidoptera > Nymphalidae > Vanessa > Vanessa cardui. The sequence continues at coordinate 687,156 of NC_061154.1, read as the reverse complement.
CAACAAAGGACATTCGCATTTTTTTGTTAATATATGAAAACAGTCCTTCAAAGCTGCGAGCGACGAGTATTATGTAAAGGAATTTGATTTGACTTAGTTATTCGCTCGGATTGAACGAGTACAATTCATACAAAAGGATTTTCAGCTTTTAATTGAAATTTTCTAAATGAATTCTTAGAATCTACATTCTGACGTTATGAAATAAAATGTTTTTTATTTCAGTTTATTATAGTCAGTAGTTTTGAGAGTGTATTGGTAGTACGTATGTTTTGTAACAATTTGGGACGCTGTTGAGTCGTATATAGCAGAATATATTTAATATTATAGATTGATTAGAATATATTAAAATACTAGCTGTGCCCGCGACCTTGTACGTCTTTGAATATAACAAAAATAAAATATTGTAGCCTAAGTTACTCCCTATTATATCAGTTATATTATGTAAGTGAAAGTCCCGATAAAATCGGTCTAGTCGTTCCAGAGATTAGCCGAAACAAAGAGACAGACAGTCCAAAAAAATGTTATTTTGATATACGTACCGTGTATAAATATATATACGCATTGAGTAAAAAGGGCTATTTTAATATTACAAACTGACATTTTTGTTATACATATAGATTACAAAGGTGTTTGTTTTGTGTTAAATATTACGTAGTCCCTATTTTTTAATAAATTGAAGTAGGGAAGTAAGTGAGACGTGTGAAGCCGCATGTAGCAGCTAGTTTTAATTTGTAAGCTAATTAACTAAGTCAAACAGTATAGTGACAACTGAAATCGATGGCAGTAATAAAAGTTAATTGTAAATATGTAACTACATTGTTTCAGCTTCTGTATATTAGAATCGCTTTCCCCGTTAATTATAATTGACTTCATTAAATAGATTGTTTTCTTATTTACAATATGATTGTATTACGATTAGTTGTAATATATTAACATGAGGTTTTACATAAATGGTTTGTGCGGAGAAATTTGTTAGATTTAGAAGGAATTATTAGGAAAAAAAATTCGGACATCCTTTGCTCTCCACGGCATATGTCGAGCGAAATTTTGTGAAAAGATGATTTTTTATTATTAATTTCATCTCAAGGAGCACAGCATCTGTTCAGGATATTGGGTGACCCGGGTTTTTTTATCGAGGTTGCCTCGTGTACTGCGCTCGAGTCATTTTAATCGTCGATATTTTATAGCAAATTTGTTAATTTTTAAAGTTATTAATAAAATTTTATGTGTAATATGTTCATGCAATAAATTGAGTCATGTCTCAAAACTATTAACTTACCATACAATACAAACGTAATTATGTTTTAAACAAGCTTCAATATTCTCCTTACCTGTAACAAAGACATTTGCATACATTAATATTTAAATTTATATCTGATAACTTCCAGATCGCTGTTAACTATATTGAGAAACTTACACACGCATACACAAATATCAAGATTAAAGTTACGAAAACAGACGCATGCATTTGTTCTTATTGTACAGCGCACCGAATCATTAGGTATGACGAATTAAAATGTCAAAAGTAACTTAAACTGATAGATCTGATGTTCGTATATAACAGTCAAGTATCAAGAGTGTTCGTTACAACTTTTAGCATCTCGGGTTCACACACCCACCCTTGCCTCAATTTTTTCCAACAGGTTGGTCGCAATTGTGTGTACGCGCAGTGTATGCATGTGTGCAGCAGTGTAACCATGTGTGTGTGCGGTATAATGATATCGAGTTTCAAGAGTTGTTCATAAAACGATAACTTTATACCTGTTGATAAACTATGTTCTTATTCTAAGAAAAGATAAACAGTCTATGTTTGAAATAATCAATTTCCAGCTGTATTGCCGCCAGGGGAAAAGGAGTGATGATACAAATATAGCTAAAATGTTTATTGACTATGATTTTTTTTAAATATATATATATATATATATATATATATATATATATATATATATATATATATATATATATAGTTATGAAATTAAAAAAAAATGAACATTTCAAGATGTATTATGAACACAAATTAAGCACATGAAAATTCGGTGGTACTTGTCTGGGTTTGAACCCGCCATCATCGGTTAAGATGTACGCGTTCTAGCCACTGGGCCATTTTGGCTATAAGAGCCGTATTTTAATCTAATGATTTTTTTTTTAAATAACTTACAATAGATATATAATATATCAAGGTATATTATGGTTATATTCTGCATCAGCCAGAATAAAGAATGTGATCAGATATTTAAACTGCTTCTTAATTACCGAATCCGAATGAATGAAGTCGCTTCTTGCGCGCGCAGGTCGTATTATGTCTAATAGTATGTAAATTCGCCGGTTGCCATATAGGGATTACACTTTACGCTACTACGCGGCTGTGTGGGCGCAGCCGTAGGCAGTGCGGTTTCCACACTTGTTTCACTTTTCTCGGCCTTGACCTCTGTTAACGAAACTTCAAGTCTGTTGTTTTATTTAGAATAATTTTGTTTCGAAGTTATAAAAAAAGGATATTTTCGTACATAAGCCTATATTTTGCGAAGTGAACTTTCATTATTCTGTAAAAAAATGCGAAACGCCGCCGCCGGTGACAGGAGGGTTAGTTCAGTTTTTTCCGAGTGAATCGGTATTGTGATTAATAGTCTAATTGCTGATAGCATTCTTAACACCCTGCATGTTTTTTAAAGTAACTATTTTAAATTGTTACTTGAATATATTTCAAAACCTTCGTATTATTATATCTTATGTAAAAAAAATGAAAATAATTCCTTATCTGAATAAGATATACGCACAATACATAAACTTTAATGCAAAGCTATAGAGCTTATTACGAGAGGGAGGAAGCCGTGTGTTACCTGTGTTATATAATTTCACAATTCCGATTTGAATATGCTCTTATTTAACCAGCGACTATTAACAGGTTATTGTGGCAACAAAAGGTATAAACATTACTGCGCTTTTCGGGAGAAAAAGAAATATCGATGACAAATAACATAAAGATAACATTATTATTGTTACCGACGCAAATCTAAGTATTTCAATAAGAATAATAAATACTTGGGAATGTTGCATATGCATAACAAATAAGTATTTGATTTAAAATTGACAAGAGCATAGATATCGTTTGACATAAATTTTCAAAAGTTCGCACGTGATCACGATGTAATTAAAGCCGATGAAAAACGAATCCGCCTTGATAAGAATTTAAAGTATTCTTTTCGAATATTTTATATTTCCAACTAACGTCCGAAGCACGTCGAGACTTGTTCTCTTTGTGTGAAAACGTTAATTAACATCGAATCCCCTTTGACATATTCAGGGCAGTACTCTCTACAAATTCCTATACGAATAGCTATACTAGTAGGTATAAAATGTCGCTCGTAAGCGGACTGGCTGTTCACTGGTCACCACTGAGTATAGATAGTGATCGTTACTGTTAGATTTATATCAAATACAATTCAATTATTATATAACCTGCTTTAATATCCCAGTGGTTAGAACGCGTGCATCTTAACCGATAATTGCGGGTTCAAACATAGGCAAGCACCGCTGATTCATGTGCTTAATTTGTCTTTATAATTCATCTCGTGCTGCGGTGAAGGAAAACATTGTGAGGAAACCTGCATGTGACAATTTTCATAGAAATTCTGCCACATGTGTTTTCCAGCAACCTGCATTGGAACAGCGTGGTGGAATATGTTCCAAACCTTCTCCTCAAAGGGAGAGGAGGCCTTTAGCCCAGCAGTTGGAATTTACAGGCTGTTGTTGTCTGCTTTAATATTAACAAACTAGCTGTCCATAACTTTGTTGTAGAATAAGTTACTCATTATTACAGGTACCTGCCAGTGGAAATCCTGTCAAAATTGGCCAGTCAGAGTCAGAGACAGTCAGACGGCCGAAAATTGTAAGCAATGTTATTTTGCTGTATGTACCGTGTTTAAATACATATGCATTTATTAAAAACAGTTATTACAAACAGACACTCCAATTTTATTATATGTATAGATAGGAACATACTGTTACATTTGAATAGATATAGCGGTAACTCTAGCTCGTTGATTGATGAATGATTAAGAACTAATTATGTACGCAATTAAGATTCATCTTTGAAAAATAATAATTAACTGCCAAAAATAAATTAATAATTACTCATTGTTTCTACAGCCTCATTCGCCAGTGCAATGCGAAAGGCGATTTAATTTGTCAACTTCCTTTTGTCAATTTTTACAATCAATTTAATTCCAAAAGAACAGTGTTTGTTATTGCAAAATAGTTTTCTTATATCGACGTTTCCACACTATGTTAATTTTTGACATGATTTTTTGCAATTGTAAATCTTTCGTAATTTTTGTCAAAGTAAGTAACAAAAACCGGATCAAGTAATAAGATATTTCGTAAAAACGGAAAAAAATACCGACAAATAATTGACGTCTATTCACGACTATGATTCCGTAGATTTAAAAATGTAACGATTTACGACAATCACGATAATCTAGTTAAGGATTATTCTAGTACAAATATATTGGGGGAGAAAGAGGAAAACCTTTTTTGTTTTCGTTGGAAATATACAGTGCCGAGTGCACCTTACACACACACATATATAGAGCACACTTACATCTACTTTACCAACTTCCCTTCGGAAGACCTCATAGGATTTGCGCATATTGTCGTGGAACCTAAAGATTTGTCTGTCTATTATTCAGGTCTGAAATCCGCATTGAAGCCGTAGGCGAAGAACGAGTATATTCTGTCCTATTTTGTCATGATAGTAGTGATACCATGAGGAAGCTGGGTTAATGATCTTGTCACATTTAATAATAGTAAACCTTTTAGCGTTGACATGAACACAATATCTTGAGATTCTTAGCGCTTCCATTGAAGTTTTCTCAACAATGACAAGTTACTTCATACAGATTATTTCAGTAATGTTCTAACTTGAAATGCCGTTAGTTGAAATAGGTCGTCTCCGGTCGTCTCAGGTCGGTTCAAATATCAAGTGAAGATTACGTAACATATTAACAGTACTTTTCTTAAAAATGTTACAAAGCGCTGATATAAAGACGACAAAGAATATAACAATTAGTTTAAAAACATAATGGTTTAAAATTCAGTAATTGTAACGTTTCAGCGGACCGTTACTTATCGGTAAATTCTAGTGCTATTTATGTTTTGTTTTTCTGCGTCACTTGTAATGACTAACTTATGGGGCTTCATATCCAATGTTCCTATTGCCATTGAGTTATTCATCTAGAAAGTTCCAAGTATCAATTTTTAAGCTTTTTTTAGTTACCTTTGGTAAGGCCATGGACGCATGGGTTATCTAAGGGTAGGTGGTCATGATCGCCAATAGAAATTGGAATTGTAAACCATTCCATAACCAATGTGCCATCAACCTTGTGAGATGACATATTAAGAGCACTTTTAAGAGGATGAAAGCGATATCGCGAGCCCTACAATACCAGCATTATCATGAGACAAACTCAAGTCTTCTTCCATCGTAGATGTCGCAGAGTTTTATCACAATAAATGTAGGAATCATTTCTTTTATTCCAGTAGAGACCCTATTAATTCCATTCGTTTGGTATTTATATATCTTGTATTAAAAATAGATGTGATTTAATGTTTCTCCAACTTCATTCGACCGTGTCGGAGTCGAGTACTGCTTTAGCGCGGTACCGAAGAGTTATATTACAAAATGTTTATACTTCATTTAATTGCAATTCGATTGGACTCGAATAGCTATTCGAAGAATTGAAAACATCGTTGAAAGTGTTTAATGTAAGGTGATCATTTGAGGTGAGCTGCTCTCTTAGCGGCTAAGTACAAAGCTAGGTACTTACACGTATATTTTTATAATAATATCTGCTACCTATTAGATCTTAAGCTGTTGTACATATTTGGTTTGCATACGAGGTGATTTTAAACTGTAATTTTCAGATATTTTTTTCAGGAATGTGTAAGATCAGAAGAGAAGAAGAGCACGTATATGTATCTACAATGTCTTCCACTGCTTTGCCAAAGACTTCTTTTGAGAAGAAGGTTTGCAGTTCCCTTATCCTACGCATTTTAATTAGGGTTGATGGTTTAACATACAGAAGATTCACCCAGAGCACGTACGCAGTTGTTGTTTAGCGATGTTTATCTCCTCTACAAAGAACGAGATATTCTGCCCTGTGTCTCGACGGAGAATCTTATAGATTTACTGGCTTTAAATGATCGAAAAATGTGTTTATTTACGCAGAGACTGCTAACGAACACAGTATACATTGAATGTTTAGTTAAATCCTTACTTATTCGATGTTATCGAGCAGCGAGGTCGTGTGATCGTACTTGCAGTGAACGATTGTATTCTCCGAAGCAGCGAGGTGTCGGCGACTTGCTACAAGGAACTATATGAAGTGTCATTTTCCACTGCCATTGTTAGTAGTTATGTTTGTCGATTCGATTCCTTGTTACGTATTGTTAGCAAACTCTGGCTCGAACTCTCCATTACATAACAAAAAACCGTATTCGTTAACCTCATATTAAATATTATAACTTTCATTTGATATTGGTATAAATAATTAAAACGTAATAGCGTCGATACAAACAGGTCACCTAGTCGTGTAAAAAGGCGTAAGCTCGATCTGATCCCCTGGCCGATAGTTGTTCTAACACAAGTTTTAATCTTAATTGTAATTCAACAAAATAGGGCATTGACACTATTCGTTAAAAAAATCAGTAACTAGAATCAAATCTCACAGACTTATTTTTTGATACGAAATATAATTTGAAACAAGATTTGAATAAATGTGTTGTACGAAACGGGTATTACGAAAAGCAATCAATTTTCTCATCTATGCTATTGAATTTGAATGAATAGCTACACAAAAAAAAATATTGTATGATCGGACGCTTGTCCAATGCACAAAAAGGGAGAAAATCTTTCTAAATTTTTTACCCGCATTCTAAGCTTTAGTCACGGTTATGGTGTGAAAGAAAGAGATATTAAATTGAAGTGAGATGGGTAGTGTTTTTAAAAGGTCGTCGGTGTTGGTTTCTTTCGTTACTATTCGGAAACTTTATTCGACACCTGTTGATAGTTTTCTCGTCTCCCTTATATGTGCATTCGGCACGTGACTTACATTATGCATAAAACTACACACATATTACAGGTTTTATAATTACAAAGAGTTTATTAGCGGCAATGGAATGCAAGCCTTTGATTGTTATTATGATATAATATCCTGCATCGTAATAAAATGCGTCTTTAGAATTAGTGTATGTTTATTCAGAGGAATGTTTGCATCGTATAAATATTAGGAATTTTATATTGTTATATTTGCAATATATGACTAATGTATAAAGGAATTTCTTGTTTCTAATTGTCAATTTTCGAATTTTGTTGATATATTTTGTAGACAAAAGTGTAGATCAGTTAAAACGGGCAACAAACTCTTAAGAAGAAAGTTGACCATTACTTATCGCATTAACGTTGTTAGAGATTAAATACCATTTTAATACATTCAGATTTTAAAAGAACGCGAAATAATGTGACGGGGACGTCCTTCCATAATATTTAAATCTCTGTGTGTGTATTTGTGTGTAGATGTACAGGAATCGTATAAATATATTTATATTATAATTAGCTCGGTATATGTTTGTAAATATTTATGAAATATTAATAGCGTGCCACCTATTCTATGCCAGAAGTCTGTAGACTTCTGGCATAGAATAGGTAGGAATAGCAAGTGACAGCTACGACTTTGGGTGAATGGTTCCTTAAGGCATACACTCATATTTAATATATTAATTGTCAGCAGGTTCACTCGCGTTTTAAATGTCAATTGACAGATTGTAAGTGTGAAAAGCTACCCTCTGCCCTTCCATGGCGTTAAAGTTTGCTTCGTACCAAAATTCATCTAATTGGGCTCATGATTTGACATTTTGACAAACAAACAGAATTATTTTTAAAATATTATTATATATTTGAATAATCAAGAAAATATTTAAATTATTAAATTTCAATTGTTTAACATGTAAGTATGATTCTCTGGAGTTATTTAATAATGGTTTGGTTATTTCTTTTTATGTCAATAATTGCGAGGCTTTATTCAGAACTATGTCTTATTGATATAGAACGTTGGCATGTTATATATAACGTATTGACTTATCTCTTACATAGAAGTTTAGTTACTATCATAAATAGAACACTTTACTTGCGTGTGTTTTTTCCGGGATCACTTAAAATCTTGATTACTAGCTATAGAAAATACATAGTTTATATCAACTTGAAAAGATAATAATATTTATCTACAAGTCTTTATTTAAGAATCATTCTATGCGCGCAAAGATTAGTATCGATAACCGACTCTAAATACCTAACTTTACTCGGTATTGTATTTCCTTCTTATGTTAAAAGTCTTATCGTTCGATCATGTCTCGCAGTCAAACGTGTTTTGTAATTCTATGAAATCAATTGTTATGAATATCAAAGTTTACCTCAACGCTGGTTCGTAAACTAATAAAGTATGTTCCGCAATGTTTTCTGTGAAGTTTAAAGTCGCGCGTTCGGAAAACTGCACGTTGAGCGGCGCTTGGAAAGAATTATTAGAAGTATTTCGAATCAAATACAATCGTTTTATTATAAATGTTAACCTAAATGCAGAAGGTATTTTTTCAACATTTTGATTGAAAACTTAACTACACACATTTTTTTTACATCTAAGAATAAGTACTTATATACATATATAAATTTAGGTATTTATATTTAATTAATAATCTTAAATAAATAAATAAATTATTTTTAACTTTATCGGATCAAAATATCTTTGAGTAAAGGATGTTTAGAGACCGGACTTTCACCCCCTTGCTTCCACCGGACATAGCTATGTAGGTTGCCGGTAAATAGTTAAGATAGTTTATACTGTATAAGAAAATAAAAACCTCATACTTGTATGTTTTTGAATTCATGATGTTCTTAAAATTCCAAACTGTAATTTTTAATAACTGTTACATAATTTCAATTAAATTATCTCAAGTTCAAAACAAAAGCATGACGCTTGTTGAATTGAAGGCAATATTGGTGAACATACATATATTGTTGTGGCAACACTTCGCTATTGGAATATTGTTTTCAATTTGGCGACACGCTAATAAGGATATAATTTGAAATTTAAAAATGGAACAGTAAATGAAAGAGTTTTTATATTATTTCAAGTTTGGATTTGAAATTTGTCTTTCACAGTACTAGTTAGGGTAATCGCAAATGAAAACCCAATTAATACAACACGTTCGTTATCAGCGTTCAGTGGAAGCAGACGCGCTATCAGGGTTATCAGTCACACATACATACGATTGTCATTCAACGTCTGAATACTAATCGAACACAATTAACGCCATTCATTAAATACCGATACAGAATTCATTCACGAGAATTAAGTCAAACTGTTTTGCATTTGTTTAACCAAATGGGTATGTATATGTAATATTTATTTACATTAATAAAGTTTAAATACACTAATTATATCTTTAAGAAAATTGTTACCAAAAATCAGGGGAATTTTGTTGATGTTCCCGCGCAAGCTTTTAAAGCCGGACCAAAGATTTTCAATAATCTATTAATTAATACGTGTTTAAAAATATGCATGCATATTAAATGATTTAATTCAGCTATTAAAAGGAATACAATATATATTGCTATTATATTGTTACCAAAAATTTTGGCATAATATTGAAATTTGCATACAATTAGTTGCATAAGATAGCAGACAGGAACAACTTAAATCAATTTATGAAAGGTTTTCATTTATTTGCAGTTTTGCTTTCGTTAATTTAACCTACTCTTTTCTTTCCTCGTTAAGCCGAGTGTCTTGAAGTTTAAACAGTTGATCGATGACGTAAGCAGAAACACTTAAATTATCATAATTATCATTGAATTACAGACATAATTCAGTTGCAAAATTTATATTCAAAAATTTTATCGAGAGATCTTCGACGTTCTCATTGTATTTTTAGGAGCAGAAAGTATAGCGATAATTCTTAGAATTATGATGATAGTATTGTTACGACACTTTGACGTATTACAATACAAAAGCCTTTAAATAGAACGTAGACAACATCAAAAAATGTAATGTAATGTAAATGCTCACTGTAGCGCCGATAGCGCGGAATAATAAACGTCCTCTGAAAACACACATGCATACGGCGCCCGTGTCTTGAGAAGACAGTAGGTACATCGGTTAGGACTCTTAAGAGTTAAGCAATTCTATACACGACCTTTCTCGTTCGCTTCGGATAGACGCTTCGTTTACAAATATACATATCCCAATATGTGCATATTATATTAGCGACCGACGTTACTCACTGCTAACAACATTGAAACGTATTAAATCATCGTTTGTTTTAATATTTATTTATAAACAAAATTAATATATTAAATACTTAAAAGAATCGACAGTTTCATTGACTACTACACGAGCAATAAAATAATTCTCATTCGATACGTGTGTGAACATTTCAAGCACAGTTACAACCGTTAGTCGAATGGACAGATCGACATTTAATATAAATAAACCGCTTTTTGCAATAACAGCGTATTAGTCGCCTCAATATATCGCAATTACAAGCGGACGAAAGGCGCGCGGATTCCGTTAGTGCGGGTAAAAACTAGGGCCGCCTCGTACGGTACCGGGACCTTTGCCGGAGACGAGTGCTGCATCATTGTATCTCCACAGTGCGATTGGCTGGCCTCGTGACATGCCGCTGTTTTGTTTTATTGCTTTTGACCATTTTTGTTGTCTATACAAGCAATTAGATTGCAACAAGTTTTTGAAAGACTGAATACGCTATGTAAAAGAGAACTATTTTTAATTGTGGTTGCATTGCGTTCGTTACTGAATTGAAATCATCTTATTGATACAATAAAGTTTATAATGATAAAGATTATACTGTAAGGCGAGATGAGAAGTTGTTTCGGGATGAAAAGTAAACAATGAACAAATAACACACTTCAAGCTCTACCAAATTTGATTCAAATTTCTAGAGCTGTTTTAACGTAATTTAGTAACAAGCATTCAATCTTTCTAACTTACATATTTATTTGTTATCAATAAACACGTTTTAAGCCCTACATTCCTACATTATTTTTTGCAAAAATATTGTTTATATACGAAGGATACAACATTGTTTAAGTGTCTAATAATGACTGTTAAGTCTTGTCTTCAGAATGTACATGTTTAATTTCGAGTATAGTCCGCTAAAGTAATTATTTCAGTCTCTTGTCCATCTGATGAGATGCCTTCTAAGATAGGGTTGCTACATACCGACCTGATTTTTTAGTATTAATTACGTAGCGAAAGTTGAATTTTTGAATGATTTTGACAAACTGTGTACAAAGATATTTTTTTAAATTATGTAACGCATAAAACCAGTTGTATTGTAATTTTCTAGTTAGATAAAACAATCTAAATGTTTCGTTTATTCAACAGTGACGTACACTATCACGTATTGCGTCATTATAAAACACTATGTAGTTTTATTAACTTGTTTTGAATCGAAGTCTTCTTTCTTTTTCTCAAATTTAGCTTTTAATTATGAAATTATAAACAAACACCATGTGTATATAACAATAATGCAAATACTATCTGATTCAACACGCACGCCACCTATTGTACAATCATGGTAAAAACTCAGAAACCTTCTAGGAAGTGTCAACAAGATGTTGACATAGAATCAACTCAATCCGATGATCGAGCCCGAACACGTAGTATATAAACAAATATACTGTTTTTTTGGATAAAATAGGATACTATTATTTTAGAATATCATACTCCTAAGGGGAGTCAAAAACAGAATATTTTTATTGACCCATTTATCTTAAAATTTTCATATATTTTCTCTATATTTAAATTTACGTTCAGGTCTCGCAAAAATAGAATTTTACGATAGGGTACAATATTACATCAGCCTGTAAATTTCCCACTGTTGGGTTTTGTTAAGGCCTCCTCTCTCTTTAAGGAGAAGGTTCGGAACATATCCCACCACACGGTTTGGTGGAATACACATGTAGCAGAATTTCTTTGAAATTAGTTACTTGCAGATTTCCTCACGATGTTTTCCATCACCGCCGAGTACGAGATGAATTATAAACACAAATTAAGCACATGAACTTTCAGTGGTGACTAGGTTTGAACCCGCGATCATCGGTTAAGATGCACACGTTTTAACCACTGGGCCGTCTCTGACTCAAGTACAATATTAATAAAGGTTAATAATACGTCGGTTGGTTAAACAGAAGTAACGTCGCACTGATCCTTTGGCATTTAGAATCGAGAGACGAGTCACTATGACAGATCAGTGAGTAGTATGAAGGCTAGATCCCGTTATATACGACTTTAGAGTAATTAAAGTGGGCTCCTGTCCCTATACGCTCCTAGTCCTTATTCAAGGAAATCTCTTTGTCTATATTATATTATATATAATAGTCGTTTTTTCAAGTTTTCTTTATGAGGCAGTTCAAAGATAAAATTAACGAAAATTCATTTTCATACAAGCGTATTATTAAGAGATATGTAGGAAACTTTCTTATGTAACGCACGTTTTTGATATAGTTATATTCTATTATATTTCTTAGTCGTCGCACGCAAATTTTGTTACCAAAGTAGATAAAGATAGACAGTTCCAAGGTGGGTTTGTGGAATGCACGTGTGGCAGAATTTCGATGAAATTAGACACATGCAGGTTTCCGAACGAAAGCACATGTATATAGTGGTGCTTGCCTGGGTCTGAACCCGAAATAATCGGTTAAGCTCAGCTCATTTTAAACGTTATAAAAAAATAACATTTATAGTATATTGGTATAGATCCATGTATACGTAACCTCAACGCGGATACAATATTCCTAAAAAGTGATTCAAGAGTAAATAATAAAGCGAGAAACCATGTGATCCGCAATTAAAACGGCTTTGTCTATCGGAGTACTCGGAGGTAGTAGTACTCGGTACAGAGGTACGCGTTGACAGCGTTCAGCTGATCACTCGCAGTAGTCACGGAGGTCAGAGTGAACGAATCGTTGCTTTCACCGAGATAAAATTGCACAATAGCGCCGATCTGTCGAATTCACGACACCTATGTGCTATTCTTAATATTATCACTTCAAGACGCCGTTTTATGAGCATTACACACTTCTGATTTTGTATTTGCTTTTGTCGCTTTAATTATATATTCCGCGTGCTCTATCAACGACAATCGACGACCTCCGTGGTCGAGTGGTGTGTACACCGGTTTTCATGGTTTTGAGGTCCCGGGTTCGATTCCCGGCCGAGTCAATGTAGATTATCATTAGTTTTCTATGTTGTCTTGGGTCTGGGTGTTTATGGTACCGTCGTTACTTCTGATTTTCCATAACACAAGGGCTTTAGCTACTTACAAAGGGATCAGAGTATAATGTATGTGATGTTGTCTCATATTTATTTATTTAATTTATTTATATATATCAACTATTTCTTATATATCCTAAGAGTAAGGTACCTTTTGATATTACGAAGACGCGTTAAAGTTATTAAACTTTGATCATTGTTTTGGTTTTTGATCACTCATTGTGCCTTTACAGGTAAATTAACTACATTTAAATGGGTTTCCTTGGAGAGTAATCATCATTTTTAGATTTTCATGATTCTTGCTAATAAACAATTGCTAGACAGGTGTACTTTAAGATAAATAAGGGGTAAATTTTTATTAGTTTTGAAAACACAAAATTTACCACGAAAAACACTTTAAAGATGTACATACTTTATTCAGAAAGGCTTTTTGTAACATCATTTTACAGAATTGCAATAAATGTAAAACATTATTCATTTGTAGTTCATATTGTAAATTCTACTGAGAGAGCGGCAAGAAACTCGGTACAGTACAGTTGATTAAAGTTTACTAAGCTGTATTTTATTTCATTTAAATGGTATACTCCTTTATCACAAATATTAGTTTAGAAGTGAAGTTGATTTTTTGTTATTCCTTATACATTATTTCGGGAACCAATACATAATATAGATATATCTATAATTACAAGTTTGTGTTACAGACAATCTAACAGATTGTAACACAAAATGTAAAGTAAAAGTATAAGCCAGTAAATTTGTTTCTACCAAGCTGAAGTCTTATTTTAGCCTCTCCTAGAAGGTATCGTTTTGCCGTTAAAAAACTGCATGCAGTACATTTAGATCTATTTATTAATAAATGAATGAATGAAATGAATGAAGCCGATAAAAGCTCAATGGTCCGTATTTGAACAGACAAACTTGAGCTAATGTTCACGAGATCTAATCACTGGCCCATCTCGGCATGTGTTTAAACGTTCCATTAAATATACGGGACTTCCGAACGGGAGCGCACGTGGGATTCACCATTCTCCCCACGGAACCTTATCGTCTACAAAAAAACGAGAGCCTGGGAATTGAGACGGCGTAACGGCTACATCACTACGCTTTGTCATTACTTTTACTATATGAGTTTAAGAGGTTTATGAACTGTATAATTGTCTCTTTATTGCGTTCATGAATATTTATTTTACAAGCATGTTTCATCTCTATTACGAAGGATTAAAATAGTTTCAAAAGTGTTATGAATGCCTCGAATGCAGTATTTGAATAAAGACAGAGAAAATATCGAAATAATTGGACGGATAAAATTCGGCTTCGCATAACATTTTACGGTTTATAGATTATTATTAACTTTCATTTATTTGTCATTTGTTTCAAGAAGAACTAATAAAGCCTACAAAACAATGTCGCCTATTTAATTCATATTTCAACTGTTTATTTTCGATTTAATTTAAACGACGTGTTAAAAACGCGGAAGTTTAACAAGTTCTATATTTAAATAGAAAGATCTTACAAGAACTATTTTAGTTTAAATAAATAAGGTAATATATCTATTCCTAAATATATGTATTTTAATATATCAAATGTCACTGACACGTCTTTTAGAATGTGTACAGTGAAGAGTCTTGATATCATGATATGTTGTCACAAAATAATTGCATTTCTAATATGTGTCACTATTGTCTATACAAAAACTGGAGCATGCACCGTATATACAAGTCCATTAATAAAAAGTAGTCACATGGCATTTCAACGAACGATCGGTTATCTTTAACGGGTCGGTATTGGAGCTGTCGATAAAATTTGCATAAGCGTTGGTTTTTTCTCTCAGTGTTTCTAGCTGAAGTCGAGATGATGAAAGCAATGTTCGAACGGATACGCGATTCCGTTTCTCTCATATTTAATAACTCGTCGAACCGGTGTACGTAGATGCAGTCAGCTCTATTGTTGCCTAATTGTTACTTTTGTAGTGTAATTTGTTAATTCGATTTTCTGCTGATCTCAGTGATCACCTAGCAACGTATCTAAAACGCTGACATGATTGAGTTTAAGCAATTCGTAAATAAATGAAATCACCTAGAATTGAAAATAATTTATATGTGTGTGTTACTTTATTTATAATACTTGTTGTAAAACTAGGTTTCGTTCGCGTTTTAAGTTCTTCATCTTCATTTGATTAATAACAAATGTAATATAATTCTGTTCAGAGGAGTCTGTTTGTCTGTCAAAACAAACAGGCAGACAGAAAAACAGAGTTACTTTCGCATATATATTAATTTTTATTGTTTTAAAAGCGAAATGTATTACGATTGATGAATAGAATTGTTAACTTTAGGTAAGTTGCCTAGTATTATTACTTTTAGCTCGGTATTTGGACTCAGGCAAATGGAATTTGTTGATCGATGTTGCAAATTATGTTCCGCGGTAGTATTTTTAATTTATTTTTTGTAAAACGATGTAGACATTTCATTATGTTGTTATTAGCATACATTATTATGCTCCGTTTTGCGAAATTATATTCGTTTTCGAATATTAATTTGTTATAAATATGTATAGTTTGAGGCGTTAATATTTTTTTTCTTCCCAATTCGAGACAAAAAATGTAGGTACGAAACTAAAAAAAATGGGATTTTAGAAAATCTATTCTTTTAATTAATAATTTATTTGGCGATAAGAATAGTTATATTTCTTACTGGTAGTTTTTTTTTCGTGAACTCGATAGAATAAACGTAAAAACTTCGAATAAAAAAAATGTACAAATGAAATTTTCTTAACGTTTTCGACTAAAAAAAGCATGACGCTTCGATCGCTCTTCGCTCAGTGGTACCTCTGAGGTGATGGTCAAACGACTGGATCAGAGTTATCTCAGTCATTTGATTTGCAATATTTTATAGACCTAGTGAACAGAAGTAAGGGCCATTAACCTGAATTATTACCGTACCAAGCTAAAATATTGCGGCGATATCGTTAAAGTTAATTTTAAGCAATTCTTCGATTGTGTAATCTAGCTGGCGATAGGTAAGACGACCGCTGACATGGCATTTTGATTCGTTTTGCAATCGCTTAAAGATGCAAATGCTTTACACGAATAAATATATTCGCTCGTACACTATGACTCTTAACAATACTCACTACGTGGTTAATGTACGTCTTGGTTATTTATATGTGACTTCACCTTAAGGCGACATGTTTCGTTTACATAAATCATTTCGCGAGATCTTAAATGGTTCTATTTACATATCGCTATTGAACAATTGTCTCTGGAAACATTATAAGCAAGCCTATCAAAGAATATAACATGGTCTGTGTTTACGGGGTTACTAATATTCCTATTGCGGCTGACTTATTCGAATAAATAAGATAAATCTGGGACGATTATAGCCCACTAAGATTTTTACACTTCTAGACTTGTATACCATTGAGCTGTAGGGCTAATTCGAATAAATAAGATAAATCTGGAACTATTATAGCCCACTAATATTTTTACACTTCTAGACTGGTATACCATTGAACTATAGGGCTAATTCGAATGAATAAGATAAATCTTTGACTATTATAGCCCAATAAGATTTTTACCATTCTACACTGGTATATCATTATAGGGACTAATCTAGCTTTAAATGATCTGGTATTTGGAATTGTAATCCATATGTATGAGTCTTGTTAACTTTAACTGTTAGCTGTAACGCATCGTGATGTCATTACAAATGTATCGCTTACATTATAGCTTTGATTATTCTAACATATACACATAATATAAACTCGTTCGAGGTTTAATGTGCATGTGTTTTGGCGACATAGAATATTTCGTTCTCTGCCCCTCATTAACAATTATTTCTTTGAACATTTTTTTATATATGTCCTTTGTTTATAAGTTGACCCGAGATAATAAATACCTTATCGCTGTATGACTAAATAAATTATTGTGTTGTGAGCGCGATAATTAATTACATGTAAAGACGTCAGAGTGTTACTGTTTTTTATTATGTATGTATTTTATAAGGATTATGTTCGTGTATGTAAGTTCATATTTCATTTATTGAATTAAATTCCATTCACATTCATTCTGATTCCTTCATTCTATCTTCACGTTAAATCATTCGTGCTTCTAGTTGAAATCTACCCCAGAGCGAGAGAATTTCATACATTTATTTAATAAATACAACTTTTCAAGTTATTTGCGCGTTCTGAGAATGTTGCGCAGAAATATTATTTCCTGGAGTTCTTTTACTTTAGTCTTTAGTCTTCGTATTGAAATTCATCGTTGTAGATTCATTCTTTTTAAATTTCCACATATACGAGAATGCGTCAAATACATTCGTTTGTAATATATATAAATTTCCCTTGTGGAAGTAATACTGTGCTACGTTTTATTATATACGTATATTGAGATAACATTAAAAAAGAGTATTTTGAAATGATTTCACTTAAACATCGATAATGTCCAAGCGTCGAAGCTAAAATAAGCAAACGATCTAAATGCAAACCATATAGGGCCTTTAACCCTACGATATCGTATTCCTTAAACGCTCGCTACACGCTATCGCGCGCGTGCCTTGCATTCCACGACCGGCCGCTGTCCTGTCCGACTCTATACCATCCCGGGTACCTAGACCACTTATTATTTACATGCGTAGCCATTGCTCTTATTCCGACCGCATAAAGCGACTGCTATATATAATTACTGCTTCTGAAGAGGTTTAGAAATGTCAGCAAGTGTAGCGCGAAAGCTGCAACTGGATGCTGTATCGACTTATATCGTTATTTTCTATTAACCGGTCGTTCTATTGAGACAGCCGGGCTCCGGCCGCTCTCCGCATACTTACATTTGCATATTCCAGTGTAATGTAGGCCTAGAATTATTCAATATGCAGATAATATAGAATTGAATGTATCGTTCATTACAAATGCTGAGCTTACGCGAGCCTTCTGAGAAATAGCATAATGAATGTAGCTAAACGAACGAATATACCTAACTGATATTTATATAAATCTATTAAAGTATTATTATATGCAAAAAACTGATTCTTAAATCGGTGCGATGTAATTAAAATATTTCACAACTCTTGGGTATCGCTAAAGTGAATTTATAACGTATTTAAGTTGTATGGTTCGGCTGCTCCGATTATGACTTGTCAATGCATTTTAAAATAATTTCGAAGGATAAAATTTTACAAGTTTTAACGATAATTATAATTAGATTGGTCGAACATTGACTCCGCCTACAGTTATAATGTAATGCGCCTTGGACACTGAAAGCATACACTTAATATCAACATGTTTGTATGTATGTGTGTGTTATGCCGTCGTGTGTTTATTTGCTCATTTTTGAGATCAGATTAATTATGACACGTATGTACTTAACGTGTCTTGAATTGATGTTTGAGAGGTAATTTCTTTTAAGACTATGTAGTTTAAATTTTCACTGTCGTTTAAATTCTTTTTATATTTATTGAAATTAAGCATTGGCCGTTTCTAATGAGACGTTACATTGGTACGTCTCTTTAGGAACGGCGCATATACGTTTTTAGGCCAGTACACTACATTGATTTGCCATTTAAATCAACATTGTTGTTGTTATTGTAGGCATTGATAGAGAGAGAGAGATAGATAGAGAGAGAGAGAGAGAGAGAGGAAAATAGTCTAATGTCATGGTTGTGTCTCTATCTTTCAAAACTAAGTATTGTGTAAGTAAGTGGGACAAAGCATCTCATTATGATATTTAATGATTTTTTAATTAAAATCTATACGTACAAATGAATTTTTTTCTAGAAAAGTTTTTTATTATAAGCTGATCAAGTCCAGCTAAATGCTAACGAGCTAGTCCGGCCGGTGTCCGGTGCGTCGCAGAAACGAGGTGCTATCGAAAGTTCCTGCCGAGATGCGGATGCTGGGACCGGCTGTCGAGGAAGCGATTAACTATCCATTATAAATTATAAAATATATGCTAATTATAACTACACGTAATATCACTCTATAGCCTATACGCTTCGTATAAAAATTATTCCGATAAATTTCACGAGATAGAAATTATTTATCACGTCGTTTAATACTAAAATCAAAATAACGCCCGGTGAATGTCAGTTAAGAACGATAATTATACTCACATCAATAAAAAAAATGATAAAAAATTAGTGTAATTGTACAAACGCACACACATGCAAAATACTTTGTAACAATCGACAGTAACTCGAATAATTTAATAAACAAGGTATTAAAATTGTGACAAACTTATTCGTTTTAAATTTAGAATTATCATTATACCAATATACATATATATACACGTAATAAATATGTACATGTATAAATATCATATCGTTTTATTGCATCCTACGCTGTAGTATAATTTCGCTAGGGTTGTCAACGTTTATTACTGACCATAACTAAATTTACAAATGACCAATAAGATGTTAGAAATAAGTAGGTTTTTGACAGCTGAATTTCGATATCAATTTTCTATTCAATATCAGTAATTAGTAATGCAATCGTTGTTTATACCTGTTCATGTATACTACATATCAATCGTCTTTGATTCAATCGATCGACACTATAATCAGTGTGCCGGGTCAACCCTGCAGGGTGCGAGCGGTTGCGTGCGCGGGCGCAGCCGAGCAAGATTATAGTGCGTTTGCTCTATTCAAGATGAGTGTCCTGGACACATGAATGAAAGTGCACTGTTGCAGAGAATTCATTAACCGAACGTGTTTAAGAAAGCGACAGTCCGCTCGGAAGCGGCGCAGCATTGTCTGAGACGGACGTCCGTAATAATTTAATAACCGAAAACTAGAACTTGATATCATTGTCTAAGAGAAACTATGTTAGGAGTCAGACTTCCACTAGTGTCCATATTGTTCTCCCTTAGGCAATTGGCTCACCGATAAAATCCTTTTTGTCAACATTATAATAGTAATAAAACATAGCAAGTCTTGAGATTATTTTTCTAAACTGTTCCTAATAAAATTTATGACATCAATATATCTCTTACAGTATACTAGTGAAGCCGTCGTTGGAAGCTAGTATAGACTACATTTTTGTCTTTTCCAATCTTTTATCAATCCATCTAAACCATTGAGCAACGTCGCGATGAGATATGGAATTTTCGTTCACATAATTAAAGCCTCGCTTAACCAGATATGCATATTTGTTAGCGCAGCTGCTAACTCAGCTAATTTGAAAGTTAATAGACATATTACTAAATCGTTCAGGCCAGAATTCCTCACAGGTTCATGGGAATGACATGTAAATAGGTTTATTCGAGGTTAGCAGTAAGATAACCTAGATGTAATAGAACCGAGTGTAGTATAAAACATTAATCAAGTCTTTATTTAAGGAGCTGTTTAATATTTTAGTATCGCATTGGTTACAGATACAAGAAATGGCACGTAAGTACGGTAACAACTAAAATTCGACTCACATTAAACCATCAAAGCTGCAAGCGCTGCTCGAGCGACAGCTCTATGTTTTGCTAAAACATTCCAATATACATTTATAGAAATGCTGGCAGGGACACTGTAATAAAAGGCGCGCTGTCAATATTAATATACTTTTACTGGACAAAAACAAAACGCTCTGCTGAAAATGGCCGGCGGCGCAAGATGGCGCGTCGGTTCCCACGCAAGCGCAGTGGGAACCGGGCGCGGGCGCAAGCGCGGCGCACATGTGCGCGTTTACGCGGGAAAACAATTGCTCTGGTATATTTTTTCTTAATCAAATTTTGTATCGAACACGAGTTGGCCGCACTTTATAAATAAACAATGTTATTAATGTAAATAAACTTTAATAGTTCGTACGAGATGGAGGGAATTAATTACGGTCGTTTGTTGAAGACAACGTAATTATTGTTTAACATTACATAACATAAAATATTTAACAACGAGAGCGTTTATCGTAAAATCTTTTTGAATACATCTGAAGTTTATTAAAATATATGACGTTAGTCGTACATAGTAAGGTACGATTTCACATCCAGCAGAATATGGGACGTCACTTGACTCGAGAACGTGTTTTGGGCATGGGACGCTAATTAGCTGTTGCTCTCTCCGGCGATCACGTAAACATCTTATTTGTACTCGAGAACATATTATATTTGTCAACTATTATACAACTACCACTTACAGTATAGTATATTATTTAAATCTATAATGTAAAAGTGTATGTATAATATAAGATGGTCTTGTAGTAAATTCTAATGGTTTGAACCAGGGATTACCAACTGCACCGTTTATGATAGAACATACAGTCGGGATAGGACAGGGATATGTCAATGCAGAACCGGTCTCAGTACCCGATGTAGTGCTTACATGAATACGAGTGGTATTGAGACAAACAAAAACATGTGTGATAGAATTGTAACAGTACGTTATTCTGAAATCATATTAGGATAAGTACAGAGATTTTAGGTTACAGACTCTAATCTCAGGAGCTTAAAGTACGTGTTTAAAAGGTTATATAGGTTTACGCAACAACCGTTAATAGATCCTAACCATATGTATATAAGAATCATTTTGGCAAATTGTATGTAAGTATATATGTTATTAAAATGCTAGGCTTAAAGATTGAAGTTGCGTAAAGTCCTTGTAAGCGATGTTATACGCTTGTATGCGAGGCTCAATACAGATGTTATCGAGTGAGCCTCGAACGGGCATCGAACTAAACCGTTACACATTCCGTCACAACCCGTTCCCGATACTACAAAATAGACAAACGCACGCATTACCATATTTTAGTAACTCGTTTCTGCGTGTCATTTTATTTTCGCTGGATTCATAATTATAAAATAAAATTTAACGATATTTCTGTTCCACTCGTAATGTTGATTCCTGTGAGAAAAAAAATGCTGACATATTTTTGTGTTTTAAGTGTTCTAATTAAAAATCTTCACTTTTTGAATAACGTATCCGGACCTTATGCGAGTAAAAAACTTTTTACGTCTTCAAGTATTGGAGTTGTTAACATTTGAAAACGGAAATTGCATTAAGAAAAAATCTTTTTCTCAGGGTAGCGAGGACGCGTTAGAAGAGAAAAAGCGACACACGTGGCTACCCGCATGTGTTGCGAGCTCTTCCACTTAATAGCACATCTGTGTTCCTGGGCGTACCCCAAAGCTGCAACACGATAAGTTATAATGTCACGAACGCTCCTCATTTCGTAAAACACCATGAGAACTCTTTTAATCGGTCGGCTATGCCTAGAAAATGCCAGCGAGAAGTGCCAAGACGGAGCTCGGATATCGCGACCGGTTTCGAAAGGTTGGTTTACTCGAGAGTTGAGAAGGACGTTACAGTGTTTCGAATTAGTCGGGTTTTAATGTTAGGGTCAGCACCAATTGACCCTATGCAGCTGCTGGCCGACCAAACCGCTGTCAATGTTCTTAATATATATAAATAAGGAATTTTGATGTAACCCCCCCAGGGAATAGGTCACGAAGTTTATATATTATTAGTTTAATGTTATTTAATAATTAAATCATATATTTCTATTTGATTGATTGGCAGGTATCTCATTACAAGTAAATTATGTTGTGATATTAAATCATTGAGACAAAGAGATACATAAGACGTTTAAATATTGAATATCTCTGTGTGTTCGAGATTTCTGTTCAAACTGAAAAAGATGCGAAGATTCGTATGTATAGTTAGACTCCTTACGTAGTCAATTTATTAGATAGTACTGCAGAATATCCATTTGCATGAGGTTAAATAAGAAACGCAGCCATCATGTTTCTCGTCAAAGAATCATTGCTTTGCAATTTACTTTTTGCGCTTTGAACATTTTTGTCGAGGCTAATAATGGCAAAGTAATAAAACTATGACACACTACGTGTACGTAATGTTCAATTTTTAAAGTTTTTGTCGAACAGTTTTTTTGTTTTTATCATTACTTTTTTACCATGAAATGTGTTAACTATTGTATCTATCGCTACGAACTATTCTTATTATGTAATTTAAAATATCATTTGTTACGTAGTAATAAATTGTTCACTCGAGAAGTAAAGATTTAGTTTTTTTTTATTTAGTCAATAGCAACGATGTTATTTGCTGAAGCCCAATACCATGTTTTTAACGCAACGTCATTTCTCGACGAAGATCGTAAATATATGTGATTGTATCTTTTTATAATTGATATATGCCTTCCTGTCGTACTTGGAAACAATGCTTAATAGTTCTTAATTATCTTTGCTATTATATAAAACAAATGGTGTTTGTGCTAAGGAATCACAAAAGTTCTTTATTTTATTTATGTCTATATCAATATACTGTAATCAGGCCTTGTATTATAAGGGAACATAATATGACAAAACGAATGATTTATTTTATGTATGCTAAATTTATCAGCATGTATATTATACAATTATTAATATATTTTTCAACTACCTGTCCGATCTGATTAAAATAATAATCCTATTTTCCAACACCAAATTCGAAATTTACTAAAATCGTTTTTCGGGAATAAAATCCAAACAGTGGGATCTTCACAGGCAACTACTATAACAAAAATATAGTAAGTTTATCACACATCAATTCAATATGTATATGCTAAATGTTCTTTATGAAAACCGGAAACAATCGACTAAAATCTGTGACGCAGAGGCAGCTGCAAGGATCGCGCTAAATGATCTTCAATGAACACATGTTTACCTACCAATAACGATGATTACAATGAGCATTGACAAGGGACTTGACCGAGGGCCAACAAATGCTGATCAGTGCTTGAGTCACTGACAATTGGAGCCCGCGCTCGTGACGGCCACCTCGACATCTGACTGATGTTTATTAAATTTCACTGTGACGCAGTCTTTAATTGTAATTAAAATTGGAACGACGGTGTTCAGCGCGAGTCTTTATCACTAGCACACTGGCAATCCTATCTATGAAATATTCTTATTACGACTTAAAAAAAAAATACTTAGGAACGATGTATATGAACTTTACTCAGAACGTCGAAGTCTTCATTTTTACTTACTCTTGCTGGCCGTTCAAAAATTATTGAATTAAATCAAGAACGTTATTAATGATATAAGCATCTAAATAAGTAAAATTTGTCCTTACACCAATAACTGCATATAATCAAGTAGAATACATTAGCGGCTCAACAAGCCGTTTAAATTTTAAAACGTGTAATCAATGTTTATAAATGAAATTACTGCCACTCACCACCGTGACGGTCTTTCAGAATGTTTTTTTATCCAAGTAAAATATTGTCATTCGCATCGTCACGTTGTGATTTGTGTCTATCGCGTTGGCTCGTGTGTCGCAAAGCAATGTTTACGAAGCGTCGAATTAAAATTAACAACCGCAATTGCTCGCAGGTTTCATTGTAGGTTTTTTATTCCGCGTCTATTTCATCAGCTCGCTAACTATTGTGAATACGGCTTATGCTTTGTGTCCTATGTTTTTTTATCTAAATTATATTTATTGTAAAAAGTATAGAAGTTAAGGAAAAAAATGGTACAAAAAGAAATGTCATTGCTAAAACAGCTAGCTTTTCGGTATATCTTTGACTAAGGACACGATATAATAAATCAGTATTTAGGATTACAAATACGACATAATAATTAAGTACATATATTTTAATATTAATAGTAATAAAAGTTAATGTACCTAATCTGTTTGTTAGAACAAATAAAGACTTTTAGCAACATAGTTTGTGGTAAATAATTGTAAATGGGAATCGCGGCTTGCCTGGTCCCTAATTTCATTGTGATCAGCCGTCATTGCGTGGTTAAGTAACAAACATCAATTCAAATTAGTACGATAGTAATTATTGTTCAGGAAAACTTCACAAAAATAAACAAAATTTTTTTTCATTAATATGCATGTATCAATGATTTCAGTGACATGTAACTGTTGATTTGTATTTTGAAATATATATTTAAGATAAGAATTATAACAATCGGCTCATTGAATTTCATGTAAGTATATCTTCCAATCTGTTAACGTTAAAAAAGCGATAGAGACGATTGACATCTGATACTAAATCACACAGCGATATTAATAACCCAGTTGGTTAATAATACTATTATTACAACACGGAGCGCACTCAGGTAATGTATTTTTTATTCTCTCTATCATATATAGAGCTAAAACCGCGCGGTAGATTTTTTAGACAGTAGCGGATTTAATTCAGGCAATTTATTAATTATTATGATTGACATTACATTTAGGAACCTATTTTAAATTGATAGGTTTATGTTATATTTATATAGTTGTCGTCATTGGAAGAGACTAGGGCTTGAGCCTCGGCCTAGTTCAGGCACTTGTACTCATAGAATAAGTACGTACATTGTTATATTTTTCATGTATGTAATTACATTATTTGGTGTAATATTTAAATAAACGTAGTGATGTATATCCTCAGTCAAATTGACCACTTAACATAATTCAAGCAAATAATTAAGCATTACTTGAATAGTATACAATTTTCTTATCGTTTACAATATTTATTATCTGTGAGAATGATGTAAATAGCATGCTACGGCCAGATGTAAGCCCTAACCTGTACATAAGTAACGCGACTAACGAAATACCATTATCAATTCGTATGTAATATGTGTGCGAATTAACGTATGTGTATTTAAAAATAGTTGAACCCAGAGGCCATCTCGTAGGGAGGCAGGCAAGCGTGACAAAACACAATACGACCGAGTGCGAGTGCCGAATACGCTACAAATGTATTTGTGAATCGTTTTTCACCTAATTTTATACGTATTGACTGCTTATATAGATTAATAGAAAATATTTTACTTTAACGTCCTTTTGTCCTTTCTCAAACCTCCACGAAACACAGAGATTACACCTTTATTTTAGTCCGTTAGTAGTATATTCCATGCATGACAAAGACCTCCTCTTCTTTTTAATAAAACGGATCTTATTCTATCTTGCTCGTTATAATGTATAGATTATATATGAAGTATAATTTTATTAACGACGTTTTCCTTCACAAAGTTATATTTGTATGTACCGAAATGGGTCTATGAAATACGGTTAAGAAGAGATCGAAATTAGCTTATTATCAAAAATGTATAAAGGAACACGGACATTTCACCATTGTCTATGACCATTTGAATATAAATATTTCCGTATAATATTATTACAGTTTAATATATAATGAATGTGTAGTCATAAGAGAAAAAAACGTTAACAGCAATTATACGTGTGTTACGTACAATTACATATTTTTAATAAATAATATTTTAATCCCTTTTTATAATGTACACTCTGTGATATAAAAAATATCCGTTTTTTTGGCGCGAACCTTGGAAGTTAGACGATTCTAAGCGCTCGAACCACTAATACATTAGAACATTTGTACGTAGAGTCTCGGCGGGAGGTCGCAAAAAAATGGCCAGCACTCTAGGAGACGCATATGTCTGTACGAACCGTGCACATTGTCGTTACACTAAGTACAATATTGAAATTAAAATTATCCACAGTTTTATTATCTTTAAAGCTTTTTCATTTTGGTTTCTTTATTAAAACTTCATCTCTATGACCATTGATGATCTCTGCTACTTATGCTATTATCAATTTAAATAAGCGTCGGAAATAGGTTTATCAAAAAGGTTTAATATTTATTGTATATATATATATATATATATATATATGTTAGTATAGGAAATACTAACTAATAGTTCATATAGTTAGACAATGTCTAAAATTTGCAGAAATAAATTAACCACAAATGCGTTGTGTCATACATACTCTGATAGCAGTTACAATATTAAAGGATGTTTATAAATAAATCTATAGTTAGCTGTAATTACAATATTTTCCTGTTTTAATTTTTTTAACATTTTCGACCATTTTGACTCTTTAATATTTCAAATCAAGCTCACTCGTAAGTACGAGTACGGTATTGCACTCAATTGTGTAATTCGAAATTAAAAATAAAAGAAAAACATCTTCAAAATTATAAAATAGTATTTCATTTGTAAAATAACAAAAATAAATATACATTTAATTAATTTTACAAACGTGATAATTATGTAAACCTTTAAAAATACTGTGATATAGTTAACATAAAATGTAGCAAAATATATATTAAAATAAGTTTAATAAATTAAAAATACATATATATTATTAATGACTAATTCTCAACGAAAAGCGTAAACTAAGAGTTTGGTTTGACCTTTTAAGTCAAAGTTTCGTAATCTATTCGTACAAAGCTAATTTTGATTTTAAGCGACTGTGCCCTTTATTTCCTTCTCAGCGAACTGTTCAAAGCGTTGTCACTGTTTTGCGCAATAAGACATGAAGTTTAGGATACAAGCTTCTGTACATTTGTTAATTATCTCACTGGTTTAATCATACCGTGCAGTATCTTGCGTGGATGAAGAATGGTGACGGTGAGATGGTGCTGAGAGTGATCACGGCCTTACTTTTCGTTCCTTAATTAGCCTCGTTCGCGTCAACACGCGAAGCTGAATTAACTTCGATTCAATTTCATTAACAATCACTTCCAAAGACTAACTCGTAAACTGTGTATCCAATTATAAGTTAGCGTGGATTCATGGACATTTGACGATTAAATATCAAGCCATTGTTGTTTCAAAGAACCTTATTCTTCTACTGTTTGAATTATGAGTATAATGAAGGATCGTCTCATCGATTACTCTTAAAATTATGAAACGTACTATATTTGTCGTTGCGTGTTTAAATTTGTAAAATATTAAGCCAATTAGAAACCCATTAAGTTCAATCGATGAGTTAATTTGCACGTAATCCGACTTACAACTACGAAGGCCGAATAAGGAAACATATGTTCGTGAACCGTATCTTTTTGCCATAGCGATGATTGATTGTGAAGAATTATGGGATCTATTTCATGGAGTCATGAGGCATCATGGGCAGGAGACGTCACACTCCGCTGACGAGAGGCGTCACGGACTGGCGACCTCCCCTCCGTGGCCGCCTTCGGGAACACTCGTTAATCTTCGGCCACATTCGGCTATCCTCGGCCCAATTCCTTAGGTGCGCGCGCGCTGACTCAACTAATTTATTAAGATCTATTGGTGTAATGATATCACGTTGTTGTTACAATACAGCTGTAATTGGTTTTCGACGTGTGATTGTTCATCTTGAAGTTTTTTGTAAAACGTGTACGGAACATTTGCGATAAATGCGTGTCTCCGAGGGCCGTTCTTTGTGTTGTGTCACTACGAACTTCTGTTTAAACAATCAGAGGGTATTCGAATAGATTAGCGAAGGCTGAGAGCGAGGCGACGTCGTTTTTTATGATTTCATGATTTCATAATACGACTGGTACAGTACTTAGTATAATGATTATATATTTATTTTTATGATTTTTTGTTAATGGAATTTTTGGTGATTCAAAAAATTTTAATTCTCTATGAAGGAATCATCCATGCGTCATAGAGCAATGAAGATATGTCAGCAAAAAAAAGTGGAGATAGTGAATAAATAATTAAACTTAGAGGAATTATAAGTATAAATACATAGTAATGCTAGCGCCTGGCGCCATAGTCCGACTGCCTGCGATTCCGTATCAGCGAATGATTTAGCACATATTTAGGTTGACCATAAATACTAAGACAAAACACCCATAGAAGAGTCAGCAATCAAGGACAGCTGAACGAGATATTAATTAATCAATTGTCCCAGAATCGCGTGCAAATAGATATACAAGAACGATGGAGGTCGTCCGCATTTTATTGTAATTCATCTTTTTATTAATATAAAATTAGCGACGAAGAGGCTATCCTTGCTAATCGAATAAATCTGGTCGACCTAGTGCAACGTTCACACAATATTGTGCATTGTACCGGTGCGTGTGTGCGCTATAATACATTTATACAATAAGATTATACACATTTTGCGCGAATGGCTTTAATCGAGGCATTTTTAATGAACTAATTACTCATAGTATGGAGAACGTTCAATAGCTTATAAAACAGTTAAACAAATATTTACTATAAATATTCATGATGATCTAGCCCTGATATTTATGACTCTTTAGAATACAATAATAAATTATATTATAATAGATTGAATTTCATGTTACTCAAAAACATTTATTATTAAATAGCTGTTAATTTTAAATGTTTTATTGTATGTATTTTTGTATGTTTCGTAAAGTTTTTTACCGTCGAAAATTCTTTAAAAATGATCAATACTTCAAGTAATAATTTATTAACATTGTAAATATATCTTTTTAAGGAGACTTACGCAAAAAATACCGATACCGACGTAGCCTACAGCGATCACTTTGTCACATCCGACAATCTATCAAAAAGTAAAATATAAGACGAAAAATGTATGACTAAGCAAAAGATTTTTTATTCTTGCTCTATTAGGACATTTACTATTTCTGTTTGTGTGTTATTACGTAACGTAAACGTTTCAATGTGTTACATAATTACGGACTAAAGACAAATATAAAAGATTGTCTCACAGTCATCAATCATATTTCAAAAACAGTTTGTTTTGCTGTTCTTAACTTTTTAGTTCAAACATTTCAAACCATTGTTATTGTCAACCTAAAATACAAAATTCAATTTAAACAACAATTTTAATTTTATCTCAAAAGAAAAAAAGCTATTAATAACGTTACTTAATAAACTATAACTAAGTTAAAAAACCCTTTTGAAATTAATAATTTATATAAAAGTTGTTTTTTTTTTTGTAAATATCAATGGCCTATTTTATTTTAATAGTCTGACAATTTCATTTGCAATTGAAACTTATAGTCTGTTTCATACACATGAGTGTCCCACTCTATCCTCCTAGTTTGGTAGATTACTTGACGCTTGTTCTTTATGCGTGTAGCGTGTGGTTATATCCTCGCAGCCGTTTTCAATAAATGGACTATCAACAACATCAATCAAATCAACCTCAATTATTAGAAGTTGTACATACATAGGTGGAATAGTCAAAACAGTAATCTATTGACTATTTCAATTAGTGCAAACGTTTGATAGGATTTACAGTGTATAAGAGCATTACACTGTTATAACATGAAACAGTTCCCTCGACGAAAATTTATCTAGAGTAATGAATCAACAATTAGATTAAGTACGCTCTGATGCGAGGTATGGAAACTGTGTCGGGACACACGAGACCCGACACTCGACATTAACACTCGACACTCGGCACATTGGATTGGAAGTCCCGCATTAGGACGACTACAAACGAAATACCTTTCCAAATTGAATTAAAAACGATAACGTTCGAGGATCACTATGTCTCTATACATAATTCGTCATATTTGGATGGTTATCAAAAATGTTATTTATATGTATGCCAATGCCAGTTACTTCGTTTGAATCTATACGAAGCACACACCTTGTATAAATAGTTTTATGAATCGAGTGATAAAAACCCAGAGCCGTGGTTTAAAGTATAATTATAATTGTAATATCTGTGAACGCGATTTTATCAAATCCAGTCGCACGTCAAATGCGCCTTCGAGAAGTACGTTTTTATCAAAATCAAAAAAATCAAAATCAAAATAAACTTTATTCAAGTAGGCTTTTATAAGCACTTTTGAATCGTCATTTTACAATTAAGTGAAGCTACCACCGGTTCGGAAAGTAGATTCTACCGAGAAGAACCGGCAAGAAACTCAGTAGTTACTCTTTTTTAATATTTGAAAAATACAACGTCATGTTAATTAAATACAATTATTTCAATTAATGTATCCTGCTTGGAAGTCAACAGGTATTAACTCCACGCTTTTTTATCATCTACAAAATCTTGTATCGAATAGTATGCTTTTTCTACCAATGTATTTTTAACAAACGATTTGAATTTACTAAACGGCAAAGTTAAAAATTTCTGCGGAATTTTATTATAGAAACGGATACCTTGCCCCAAGAAGGATCTATTGACTTTGCGGAGTCGGAAACTTGGCGTTATAAGTTTATCCTTACTTCTAGTGCATATACAATGATTAATTAAATAAGAGCACCATTGTTCTCTGATAATAGAAATATTTGTACTATTTTTAAATATCTTTCATTAATTGACACCATAAACAAAATTGATCCAAGATATCAGTCAAGACTCGCTTGAAATCCAATGTGTTCGAAATCGTCGTTGTCGTCTACATATGTATGTAAGTATTTCGTGTTTGTGTTTGGTATATATGTGTGTGTGAGGTCTGTATATTCTTTTTTTTATAAGTATGTACATTGTGTATATTAAAAATGAACGAGCGAAGCTTTGCGCGAGCGATACGAGGTTAAAGAAAATAAACAAAGCCAAGGTTAATAATAAAGAGAATGCACCGTTGACTGAAACATTTACAATATTATATGTAATAGTTACAATGTTAAGGACGCTTTAAAGCGGCACGTCCTTACGCCATTTTACGAATTATTTACTATTATTTTATATTAACATAACTACTGATCGCTCAAAGAGTATCATAATGATTTGTCGATTGACTAACGGTAACCCAGATTGCAGTCGACTACGGCTATATAACATGACTAAAAATCTTATGAAAAATACTCTATTGTTAATATTTTATATAATAAACGATTACGTTAGTTTTAATAGCGAGGTCGGCGTTATTAAGTATTTACGTTACGCGTAGTGTACGCGGTCACAATGGTAATAATTAAATCGCTGTGGCCATGGGATGAGTAGACTGACGCGGCGTACTAAGCTCCGTGGAATTTAACATCTTGCTACTTTGTCGGCGACGATCACGGTGTAATACTTTAGATTGGCTTTTAATCTACAACTACATGTATTTACAGCGGTCTTTAAGTTAATATTTATCGAACAATCTATTTGGAACGCTATATCAGGCTACTTTGACGTTTTTTTTTATATTATTTTTTATAGCCTAAAGACCCTGTTATTTGCGGCGTGTCAAGTCAATAAACATAGAAGACATTTTGTACAAAACATATGTAGTTTTGCCTACTTTAATGTAGGCTTTATAAAAGCACTATTAAATCGACTTTTTACAAAACTATATAAAGTGAAGTTACACAGGTTTGGAATGTATACTCTACTTAGAAGGGCTGGCAAGATACTTCGTGTTTTAATTTCAACATTTAAAATACAATTTTATATTATGTTAAATACAAGGAAACATGTATGTTGATAAATACAAGATGTATATAATATAACCTTCTAAATCTGGAAGTCAAAAAGTATTTGTAGTTGTAGTCTTAATAGATTGAAGCGTTCAGCGTGAGCAAACCCTCGAATATTATTAATTTACCTGTTAGTTAAGGCAAGAAAAAAAAATAGTACTATTAAGCACAAGAATATGTGATTAAAATTTCAATGCCTTTTTTCCTTCTCATACCTTCAGATTCTTCAGAAACACAACTCTCTCATCCATCACCCAAGCGTAAAAGTCTTCAAAAGCTCAGAGTTTAAAAATATATATTGAATGGATCAAATTCAACGGTCGCTAGCGTTATCAATTCGTCTAATGGCTTAGTAACCACAGCAATTATCAGAAACCTCATAGATTATCGTATCGTATACCCGTCCAAATTAATTTAAAAAGTTTAAACTATGTGCATTTGATACAAGAACAATTAAAATACATATAACGTTACATAAACCAAAAAATAATGGAATATTTAACTATCATAGTATATTGCGTTTGATTATTTGTTAGTGCGTATTTTCGAAAGCATATACAGTTGGTTTTTTATGCAAAATTTGAGTAGAAGTGGAAGAAATATGTGGATCTTGATTGACGATATTAAGCTCGAAACCACTAACTAGCTTTAGACCAATGCGAGTTTATTAGTTTTAATTTTGAGCACATCAGAAATTAGCGTTGAAACCCTCTTGAGGAAATCTCGATGTGTTTGATAAATACCACAAATGTACCCTCCACCAATCAGCAGTGAGATGGAATAAGATTCGAACTATCTCTTTTCACTGTGCTTTACGGTATATCGAGCGCTATCGTTCAAAATACAATAATATCGCTTTGATATTTTTCCTGTGAAGGTCTTAGTAAGAAATAATCTTATTAAAATATGAATATGATATGCATGCATGCACAATGTACTTTGATGTATTAGTTTAATATTTAAATATTTACAAATTGATATAAAATTTGAACCTGAATAAATTTATTTAGTTGTTAATTTAAATATAATAAATAAATATGTAATTGTACCTTTAGACATAATATTATTACTACCAATGACACCAAGCTGTTAAGATAATTATAATTACAACGAAAACAAAGTGTCTATACAAATTAACTAATACAGAATATGCAATACTTCGCAGCAGCTCAAATTTCGCCTTGCTATCAAAAAGACGGGGCACATTTAAAATTTGCCTATCCAGTCGTAAAATGCACAAAAATGTCAACATTCATTACACTATCTTTGACAGCACTGCAAAATCTAAAAGAGTCAACGACTTCATGGGATGTCTGTACGGTGACACCTGTGGAGCGTATAACGTCGGATCAACAAGTTGTGCAAACGATTTGCAACAACATTCAGTATTCGGAGAGATTTTTATAACAATTTTGGTATGGCTCAGGACTTTGTTAAATATTTGACGCATAATATCTTTTTAAAATTAGTGGTGAACAGGAGAAAAAACAAAGCTACTTGTTGCTGGCAAACATAAATACTACGTCATGTGTAAGAGTTTGACAGGCTCGTTTCATACATAAGGAACTATATTGTAATCGCAAAGGCAGTATATGAATTGATTAGTACTTTACGAGCCTGTGTTTATGAGCTGAAAATAAAGAAATAGAAGCGATTTCTTTTATTACTTTATTTTCAGTTTGTTTGACATTAGACGCTAAGTTAACTTGAATATTAATTTCAATATATGTGTACTTATATTATCAAAGAAGAGTGTCATTCATTGCAGGTACTACGGCTTTTTTAATTACCTTTAACAATGAATGTAGTGTAACGTCAAACAATGCACAGTATGCTGTATTTTGTCAACACGAAATATCCAACACTACGGCCGAAGCGATACGAATTGATAGACAAAATTAATCAACATCATTAAATACTGACCACTTGGTTTGTGCTTCTTTAAAAAATCCCCTAACCTCACATGTACTTGAATTAAATACAGCGTAGTAGAATAAAAACAATTGAATTGGTCTGTATTACGTTTAATCCTATCGATCAATTTGATCATGTCATATTACATATTACTTCTTTAAACATTAAAAACCATACGTATATGTAGTATTCATTCCTATACAAGAGGTAAAACAATAACACATTTAAATATGTATTTTAACTTGTAAACTAACTTAATACTTTTATAATTATTAGTCATTCCAATACACTAACTAACTCTACTAGCTGACTTCTATTTGTGACTAGATTTCGAGATATGAATCGAAAATAATAATACTTGTTCATGATATATATATAAAGAGACGCAAGTTATATTTCTTTAAAGATAAATAGTTTAGCAACTGATACACATATGAATCCAACTACACACTCGATAAGTCAAACCAGTATCAAGACCCACCCATGTTTGAGTAAATGTTAAGTACAGCTGACTATATCATATAAAATGGAGAATTCGCGGAACAATTGTTGAAAATGTTTTCTCTGAACATGATCTTTGCACATCCATGAGTGTCGAAATACTTTGACTTATGTTAAGAAAATTAATTTAGGAATTACTTTCTATTCCACGCTTTATTAAAAAAACTTAATTAATTCTTATATAAATTCATTCAAGCTATCAGACTGGTTTATAGAAAACTGGATATATACGTCATCTATAAATAAATAGGCAGATACGAAACAGTTGAGAGCTAGTTTTGGTAGACATAGAAGAAAAATTTTGTTAACAATAAAATATGTAAAAAGACAAAAAGAAAAAACCGATTGGAATATGAAAATTCTTATCATTAGCACAAGAAGATTTATATAAATAATATATTAAAGATAAACCGAAAAATTTATTTAACGGTTGGTTGATACACGTCGTACTCTTAAAATAATTCGAAAACACAGGTATACATTTTCTGCGATAAGCTCTTCAGATTTCTTCCTTTTACTCTGTTGATATTCCGTTTACATGAAAACATATTGGATAAAACAAAATTTTTCATCTTGCAAAACATAACATGTTCTAAACCCTATTGAAGCTTGAAGCCTCATTTTGTAGAAGTGTCGATACGTTATAAGTATTTACAATTCCTCAGAAATGAATTATCATAGTATTCCAAATTCAACTAATAAGTTAATATAATAACAGATAATATACTTATGTTACCAACACAAAAATTCCAATAATGCAACTTTACAAAACGATTAAAATTCTTAGTTCTGAGTCTTAACGGAGCTTATCACGGCCAGTACAACACTCCAAAAACTGGTTTAATACATCCTGCAATTGTGTAATACTTTAAAAATGGGTATTGTTTTTAATTAGTGTAATATAACCTAGATGATTTTAACATTGGTCTGCGCCCGCGCAGCGACGCGTCGGTACATTTGTAATAACAATCGACGATAAACGAGACGCATGTTACAAGGACCACATAACTGTTGACTA
Organism: Vanessa cardui; assembly: GCF_905220365.1. Classification (NCBI taxonomy): domain Eukaryota; kingdom Metazoa; phylum Arthropoda; class Insecta; order Lepidoptera; family Nymphalidae; genus Vanessa; species Vanessa cardui. The sequence goes on along the minus strand of NC_061154.1, from coordinate 651,314 downwards.
GTGAAATCATCAAAGGAATTAGTCACTATCGTAAAGTAATAACTTAAGAAATGGTCCAGTCGGAAAAGAACTTTATCTCGGCAGAAGTTAGGCGGTATTTCGAATTCACAGCGTTTTAAAATAATCATTTTTCGTTTACTCCGATCATGGCGTTGTGAAGTGCCAATACTAAGCACAAAAAACGGACGAGACGTGCAGCTATGGAGTTTTTGTAACGGACGGCTTTAAGGACAAAGTTATATATTAATGTGAAGAACAAAAGAACAAACTTTATTTCACCTTCAAAAAAAACCGGAGCTCGATGCGAGCACATCATATTCTCGGTTTTTAAAACTTGCATTCAAAAAACCATTGAATATCCTGATCGATTTTTTTTTTATCAATAACACGGTTAATGTTTCTGTTCTTTGTGTTCATGTGATGTAATTATATAATAAGTACTAAAATAATTCAATACACGACATCGGAATTATTGACTATTTTTAACAAATTTCAATATTTCCAATACAATCATCAGTATAATAAAACCATTAATATCTATCGATATTAACTTTTATATCGGTAACAAAAAACATAATTTTATACTGTACGTTCTGGTTATTGTTATACACGATCAAATACCATTATTCCCATAACAAACAATCACGCGAAAGAAACGAGCCCGGGCTATAAAATATGTTAAACGCATATCAAAATTTACGAAATGTCATTACGAATGTAGAGTCACGTAAAAGTCATGATTTGTCACTCCCTGTAAATAACTCCATGCCTGTGATTGTCGTGTTATCAGCGCATCGGTTTCGTATGTGTGAGTGAAAGCGGGCACGCTAGGACTTAAGATATCGCTATCAACACTACATCGGTACTTTGCAAAATAAATTACCAGAGCACATTCCACACGGCGTGCGGACTGATCTCTGAACTGAGCAGTGGATTCGGCTCCAGTTGTCCCTGTTAAATACATTTTCCAAAATCTTTAGTATCTGATATCAAATCCGTCTGTTATACGAATTTGTGACAGTTATTATGCAAGAGAGCGAACGAACGACTTAAACGAAGCAATGCTTCCCAACATTGCAACGATGCTTTATTAAGTAATAGATTGCCCCGTGACTCGTTCGCGTATAATAAACATAGTTCATAGGTATGTTATATTTATTTTACAAGAACCACTCCAAATTGTATCTGAATGCTTTCGAAGGAAATCTCTTTATGAATTGCAGAATTGCCCTGGATCTCGGTGGCTCTATTGAATTGGCGACTAATTAAGTGCGTGGGCGACGCTCCCTTCCCATTCTGGGAGTGGAACCTATAAAAACTGTGAACACTTGTCGAACTACCCGGGATGTGCAGCGGGCCCCGAGGGTGTCTTTTAATTTTTTTCACATACACACTCGTACTAGCTTCCGTTTCATTGATATCCCGGAAGCGGGGCAAGCACTACACTTTTTTTTTCATTATTTTGACATGTTTGGCTCGGTACTTCGTTTTAACAGGGAACCAGTTTTAAAACGATTATTTTTTGTCGCAATCGTTTTAATATCGTATGCGCAGAACAAGTCGGCTCAGCGCTGTGGATGTAATTATTTTCATTCTACTTAGCGATATGTGTAAGGAAAGATGTTAAAATGTCATAAAACTTGGTACACAAGTTTTTCTCGATTTCTCTTCCGTCCTACTATTCATTGAGGCGGTATAACGTTAGGTCCGGAGTACACAGTCTACAAAACCTAAAGACTTCCTCGTTAGACGTTTTAAATGATGCAGAAAATCAGAAATGAAACTTTAACTATAAACGATGGTTTTCGCTTCAACGAGATTACTCGTAAATGCGAGCGTCCTTTTTGTATAAAAAAAAAGTATATGAACAAATCTTTTGGCGTAAGTGGTCAATTTCGTCGATAGATGATGACACTAAGCGAGTTTAAAAACTATACCAAATTATTAACCTTAACTTGACATCCGCTTAAGATCTACGAAGTTATGCTACGTGCGTTTTAAGTACCGGCTCTCTCATCCCTAAAACCGGAGCAAGCAACGACGATTAGTGGTGGAATAAATACTGGTGAGTGTGCCCTCATTCAGACAAACCTGTAGTGGTCTTGTACTAACATAATACATTAAAATATATAGTTATATATAACAGGAGGTAATAGCTGTGCAATAATTATAACTCGCGTTCGATTTATTTGTTTATTTACACTTTACGAGTGGTTTAAAAGTAATAACGATGTTTGTTAGTTAAAGAATTAACATGTTCTTTCACAGCACTGATGGAGATGTCGCTTGGTACATTGTTTTATAACATCTTTACTAATATAAATGCGATAGTAAATATTAACTCTTCAAGCTTAGACCGTTGAACCTATTTAGATGAAATTTGGTACGGAAATAGTTTGAGTTCCGAGACTTACGATACTTATTTCATCCCTCGAATGGACAAAAGATTGTGTTCTATAATATAATATGTAATGTAATAAATAAAGGTACTGTTTAATAAATTTTCATTCGATAACGTCACAGGTTCTGTTTTTACATATCATTAATTAAATAGTAATATCTTTTAAATTTTGTTTCGTTTATTAAAATAGCAGTTAACTTAAGTTAAACAGACTAATTATTAAATAAAATTAATCAGGTAAATAGTTATTTACTTCAATCTAATTTTTATAGTTGTAAGAGCCTTGTCTTTAATACGCTCAATCTACAAAATCAAACTCATATTCTTTCTCACTCATCTATATGACGGCATTCGAATAAGGCATACCGATAAGACACTGAAACAGCTCTGTCAATTTCCTTTCTCTAAACTGCTATTGAGAAATATTTGAGATTAAATTAATAACTTTTTTGAGCTATCTTTCAAACAAAGGACTTAGGGCTTGCAGCCATATAAGCTTGCTATTAAAATAACGAGATATAAAACAGACAAAGAATCGGTAGCAACGCTCTATGCTTCTTTAATAGTCATGTAAGTACAATGTTTTTTTTTTTAAATAAGTAAATCAAACTTTTTTAAATATTCTGACTAAAACATTGCCTTGAATTTGTATCTGTGATCTTTTTACTGAAATATTATCGCTTGAAATTGTCTCAGACAGACAGTTGCTTGTATTCGCGCAATAAACCTTCACTACAAATGTGAATTCATATTTTATATAAAATATTTTGTACTGGATTAATAATATTAGTAACGTATGTGCTTCCGTGTAGAGTAACAAAGTCTTCGCAAAAATTGGGTTCACGGAAAAATATCTTAATTGTTTACATTTTCAATTCAACTTTGAAACTTACATTTAAAGTACTTTTGTTTCATTCAACAATATTTTTTTTCCGAAAAATTAATTATTTTTTCTGAGCTGAGATGGTCCAGTGGTTAGCACGCGAGCATCTTAATCGATGATTTCGGTTTCCAGTCCAGGCAAGCACCTTAATGAATGAGGAGGCCTTAGCCCAGCAGTGGGAAATTTACAGGCTGTTACTTTACTTTAAATATTTTTCCGTTCAGAAATTGACTAGTAAATATACATGTTAAACCAAAAATAGAAAAGTATTAAACAGTTTACCGACAAACATAAACGGCTTGCGACAAATGAATTAGTTGGATTTATACGTTTGGAAAAAGGAAAATTTTAGTTTGTATGGTTTGAAATATTTAATTGTTACCAGTTGTGATTTTTTCGTCCGTCAGTCACAATGAGTATTAAAACGAACGCGAATCGAATATTCAATTGAAACTTTATAAATACATAAGCTGGCCCCGTTGCAGTTATTGGCGAGAGGTATATACCGATTTTTAGTTATTAAATTCACTGTCTCTCCTTTATCATTATTTGTATTTTACACATCTATTGTTATGGGTTTAAATTAATTTACTACCGCGACAATTCGATATATTTACAATTTAAATCATAACGAACCAATTACCAATGGCTCAGTAGAATTTATGAATCTTCCCGAGATTGCGGAATCAAAACCGTCGAACCACTGAGTAATTTCGTGTGCATTATTTCTGTTTATGATAATCTCGAATTAAGTAGTAGGAGAAAGAATTTGAAGTAAATTTTTATATGCCTCCGGTGGAAATCGTATAATCGGTACCAAATCGCGGTAAAACAGCGTGATAGAAATAAGTTTCTTCAAAATTTACTTTACTTTTATCGATTTAAAACAAAAAAATAATAGCAAACTATTAGCATGTCCTAGATAGCACTAAATTATTTTGCCTTTAGCACCAAGTTTGTACAAAATAACTTAATCGGTTTAGCAAAATTCGCTCAAATAGCTCGCAAGATTGTGCCCACGCGTACTCGAGCCAACAGGTGAAATTAATTGTTTTTTATTTTGTAAAATAAATATTTAATTCATAGATGCGACCTACTTAATGTTATTAGGTACTCTATATACATAAAATAAAAATATTTTAAGCTAAAATAATAAACACAGCCTTATACAACGAACCAAGCTTGGTACAGTTTGTGTTGTATGAAATCCGACACATTATAAAACAATAATATTATTATGTGGTCATAGATATATTTGAACTCTTTCAAACATTTTTCACATTAGCTCCCGAAGTTTTCTCGGCATATTGAAAGATGCCAAGAATATTTTTCCATTGAGCATCAAACTCCCTTTATTTTCTACGATATATCAATATATTAATAATATTAGTTTTTATTTATAAATAGTGTATATAACAACGTTATATTATAACAGAATACGTCGCAGTTGATTTTTTTTTCGGAACACGAATGTACTTATAGAAAGTAATCTTGTAAGTTGGTCTGTTGCGCGCTAAACAATGAATACAATAAGAAGCCGTAATGTCGTGACATTACAAACAATTGCACATAAAGAATTTTCGACATTTTTTTTCGAGCCTCGCTCACACTCCGTTTAAATGGACGTCGGTTGATACTTTAACCAATAACCCAATAAGTAATATGAAATAACTCCCTATTCATACAACTGTTCGTATAGAGGTGAAAAACAAAGAGAATTCGCTCGAAAGCCTAGAAAATACTTCAAAATAACTCTTTGTAAACATCTCTACCTAACTTATTCTTAAATTCACTTTGTTTCTTTAAAAATGAACTCTAAAGCCAGAGCAATTAAAGTCAAATTCCATTTCATTTGTAATAACTAATGCGAAAAAATGTTTAGTTATTATTTAAGAAATTCCTCAAAAATTATATACCAAATTCTCAAACTAGAAGAACGGGTTCTTGGACGTTACAGTTCGACAGCGTAGTCCGAATATTTCGATGCAATTATATTGTATCGTCTTGTCAAGTTATGGGAATTCGAGGCACTGTTTGGAACAGATAACGTTACATTAACCGACACCAACAACAATAAAGTCAACTCGCAGAATGTCAGATCGCGTATACCGAGGAGGTGATCACGGCCAAAATGTTCACAAAAGCGACCTTAGACGCCGTGGCGAAACCTCGTACACAACATGAGGCTCGCAACATGATGCGGTGGTAGAGGCAAGCGTGGCGGGTGTAAGACGGGAGGCTTACCTCTCTCCTGGAACTCGGCGCCGGCGGCCGCGGCCAGCAGCAACACCACGAGGGCCACGTTCATCGTTCTATCACAGGCACTTGTTCAACGGCACATGCTAGCTACGCCACAGTTTGGGAAACACATTGGAGCCCACGGGACACAAGCGCTGTCGGGGCACGTCAGCCTCGCTCGCAAGCGCAACTCGTATAAAGAGTATAACTCAGAGGCGCGTACGCACTGCTTCGCTCGCACACAGATTATTTAATACAGATGTGCTACCAACGTAAAAAAGACGAACAATTTAATATTGTATTCAATTCTGATCAAATAATTACAAATAATTATATTTTCTTGAAATTATTAACATAAATATTAATAAATTAATATAAGAATAATGAATTTTTCTTATATTAATTTAGTGCAGTAAAATTACTAACATTTTATTATCAATGATTTTTTTCTCCAACAGTTTTATTGAAGCAAATATTTATGATTAGTTTAAAAAATATGAAATGTATTATATTTTAAACATATGAAACACTAAATAAACTATTTGTTTAAAACATTGCGATAAAAAAATTATTAACACTTTTTCACGAAAATAAATAATTTCCCGATTAAAATACAAGTTTTTGTCAAATGAATAAATGTAATATAAATACGGTCGAACTTTAGAATTCACAAATTAAACGCGTATAACTATTGCTTGGACAAAAATATCAATGATAAAGAAAACGTAAAACACTCGTTAAAAGTACCGCAGATCTACCTATGACTGGAGCGTGCTTCCTAACGGCCGGCTTGCACATGGGATACTGCGCGCAGCTTCCCCAATGCATCGTAGCTCGACTCGGCCGATAGTACTTATCAGAAACCGTTGCACTACACGTAAATTAAATTTCAATTATTTGCTCGAATAATTGTTTATTAAATCACAATTTATCTTATGAGCTGAATTTGATTAAAGATCATTCACATTGTAATTATTTCGTTATCGGATGAAGAAATATTTCGTATTTTTATTATATAAAAATTAGTCACAACGATATAATCAGTTGCGATGTAAAAGTTTTATAAATGTTGTTTTCAAATATTATATACATTTGAATATATGTAAATATTTATTTAATTATTTTCTAACAACAAGGAGTTTTTAACCTTAAGCGATGAACGATGAAAATTCTTAGTCTCAGATCTTATGTATATCCGTTTCAACACATACATGCAGTACGTATGCTTAAAGTCGCGTAGTATCTACTTACGTTGTTAGTCATGGTGCTTACTACCTACGATGACTAACAGCATCAGCGGCGGTTGCTAAATATTTATGAAATATAAAACTATCTATATCAATAACAAAATCAAATAAATAATACATTTTATTGTTGGGGAATGAAAATATATTTATCGTTTTGTATAATTTTTATATTGATTTAATATCTGTGACTAAGTTACTGTTGTTAAAAGTTATTTGATTCGTTTAAATTTTTTATTTAAAAAAAATATATAAAATCATATTTATATTAAAGTAATATTTTTGTTTATTTATAATATATATCTATCGATTCGCTAAAGCCAATGACGTAAGTAGGTATTAAACTTAATTTTACTGTTACAAGTCTCACCGCTTAATCTTTGGTAAGACAGTAGCGGTTTCTGAGGCTATATCGTGGATCGGCGCTCGCGCAGGTAAGCCTTCGGGCGCGGGTAGCGGGCGGGTGCGGGCCGAGAGTGGGTTGAGGGGCGAGGGGGATGCTCAATGCACTTGCGCCGGAGCCGGGATGAAAGGAGACATTCATTCACGCTGCCTTTTCGATCTATACAATAGTCCTAGGGACAAAATAGTCTTAACACACGTGATTCATTTCTATAAAGAAAAATTTTTTTCAAGATGTTCCTTACTGATTTGACAGTCAGGTTCCACGAAACACAAAAACTATGTAAAATTTATAATAACATTGGAAATTTACAAAATATAGTATTAATGAAGCTTTATTTTAGATTAAATAACACTAGACGCACTACATTTAATTCGCAAGTTATTATTAATTTCCTTAAGAACGATGATTTTGACACAATAAGACCGTCTAAGTCAGCAAACCAACCAATGCGTTATACTGTACGTATTTTAAATTACATTACAGTATGATTTTATCTTTACAGATCAATTGAAGTTCCAACCGGTGGTTAGCAGAAATAAATAAAATATTACAATAATAAGCTATCATTATTTCAAATTATAATATGTCCATCCTTGAAGTTAAAGCTTGCTTTATATAAATTAAATTTGATGTGCTTCAATGGTGAAACAACAAAAAACATTTATAATATAAGTATTTATTTTAGTTTTGAGGCTGAGGCTGAAGATGTGACGCCTTATTGTGTCAAATAATTAATGATTACTATTAATAAAACTAGGAACAATATTTTAGTTAGTTTACAAAAAAAAAAATATTTGGTGCTAAAGGTAATTTATTTATTCAAATAATAAATAGTAATACATAATTAATACATACACCATCGAACAGCCTTATTTACTACTGGTGTGTTCAGGTTTGAAGGGTGAGTGAGTCGGTGTAACTACAGGCACAACTGGTGTATTGGTTATGTAAGAAATGGTTAACAATATTTTTAATCTTTGGGTTTTATTTACAAACTAGACAATTGTATATTGTTTAAAACTCTTTGAACTTTATGTTATCTTTGGTAAAAAAAAAAATTCTTCAAGATTATTCCAAAAGCATGCTATTCTAGCAATACAATTGTATTATAATAATGATTAATGAGCTTCGACGTTTATATTGTCTGTTATTTAATTGATTTGATATCGAACTAGATCTAATTGTGGTCGGCTGAATGATCCGAGACACCTATTAATTAGTCTAATTACTCAACAATAAACACGGCCTAATCAATTTTGTGTAATAAGGATTAAATTATTGCACACATCATAAATGCATTATTTTCTCATTTTGAGAAGTTATTACCTTTGTATAAAGATCATTATCGCATAATGATTATAGATAATATCTGATAGCGTATAGTACCACACAACTTAGATATATCATCGGTAAATTCAATAAAACCGATTACTGCCGATTTATATAACCAATAGAAATCGCTCCATATCGCGCCATTCGACGCTATTCGTCGCTATAGATTCTCACATCAGTTCAACTCGAGAAAGCAAGTGCATGTAAATCGACGTGTCAAATTGACGAATATATTCGGTCAAATGATATTACAAATTATTACGTTTGTGAAAATATCATATTCACATAAGAAATAAATATTAATGATTTGGGATACCATAATCAATTCGGATGATCGGTTTTATGAATTTTGTCGATGCTACATCTAAGTTGTGTCGTACTATACTAGGATGCGTGAACGATTTGTACGTAATACGTATTTCCTTGCTTCGACTATTTATCAAGCATATATATAAAAAATCACAACCTATCCCATATGATAATTAATAATTATATCTAAAGAATTTAATTGAAGTACATAATTTATTAACAGCCTTATACAATCTCAAAATATAAAAGGCTCTGTTTCAAATTTCTTTGTTCCGTTTAAAGTTTAAAAAAAATAATAGTATGTATTTTTCAAAATTTATAAATTGTATATTTTATGATATCTGTTTTATATTTCTGTTTCTGTTTCTGATTCTGTTTTATAAGTCCCATGCAAAAATGCGTATAATGCTCTTTAAAAGAGATAATTCTAGATCAAATGGAATTAAGTTATCTATTAAGAATCTGATCTTAAGCGGATTATTAATCATTGAAAAGATCCGTTACCCGTCTCCTCATTCCAGCTTCAGCTACAGTCGGTATTAAAATCAATTGTCATCTGAATCAAACATATCCAAATATGAAGTAGTATACTGTTTACATGACATTTATTTATTTAATACACTAAATGCAACAAATAAAGTAACAAAAAAACTATTTGTTTTGGATGTGTTTTATATAAATTGAGAGCCGAGATGGCCCAGTGGTTAGAACGCGTGCATCTTAACCGATGATTGCCGGTTCAAATCCAGATAAGCACCACTGAATTTTCATGGGCTTAATTGTTTATAATTCATCTCGTGCTCGGCGGTGAAAGTAAACGTCGTGAGGCAACCTGCATGTGTCTAATTTCTAAGAAATTCTGCCACATGTGTATTCCACCAAACCGCATTGGAACAGCGTGGTGGAATATGTTCCAAACACTCCCCAAAAAGGGAAAAGAGGCCTTAGCCGTTGGTGTTGTTGTTGTTGTTATATATAAATTTATGAGTCCTTTTGTTAAAGCGTTAAATGTACTCTTATTATAATTAAGCCATGAGCTGGCTCTCGAAACTTTTGATTTGATGTATCTATACGGTCCGTATCAGGTGGTGTGGGCGCTGAGGCGGGTTCCGTACAGAATTCCGAGCCATATTATAATAACATTCTTTGTCCGTCCAACGTTATCCCTAACTTCAAACTAACATGCATGAAATGTTGTTTACATTGTTTACTTGTTACAAATATATATTTACGTTAAAATGAATTTTGTTAAATTTGAACGGCGAAAATTTGAAATAAAAAAAAATATTAAGTCCGTTTTTTTATTGCATGTATAGGTGGACCACAAATCAGTAAGTGGTCACTACTGGTCATACCCAATGACATTGGCGCCGTAAGGAATTTCATCGCCAATACGCCGTCACCATAGGAACTGACATATTATGTTCCTTGCGTCTGCAGTTACACTGGCTCACTCACCCTTGATATGACTAAATCACACAGGATCGGAAGGACGTTACGTTAAATGACTAAAGGTAATAAAGTGCTTTCCAAGGCACAAGAGTAAAGACTGCCATCTTTCATACGTATGGTATGGTTTACTTAGTGGTAGTACTTTGTACAAGCTCGTCTGAGTAAGTACCACCCACTCATCAGTTATTCTACCGCCAAACAACAGTACTCAGTATTGTTGTGTTTCGGTTTGAAGGGTGAGTGAGCCAGTGTAAGTACAGGCACAAGGGACATAATATCTTAGTTCCCAAGGTTGGTGGCGCATTGACGATTTAAAGAATAGTTAATATTTCTTACAGCTTCATTGTCTATGTGTAATGGTGACCACTTACCATCAGGTGGCCCATATTATCGTCCACTAACCTATACTATAAAAAATAAATAAATGGTATGCCTCAGACACTGGTAAAACATTAATTTTTTTATTACCTCATTATTCATTTAAGCATTATACGCATATTATTGTAAGCTGTCTTAACCTTTATATTGGCAGTTAAAAAAATGTCAATATTGAAATAGGACACTGATATTGACATATGGCAGATATAAGTAGAGGAATATTAGTTCTTTTACATATGTCATAGTGTTCTCTACTCCATCTTTTTTTTAAAATTATATATACATAATATATATATTTTTTAAGTTGTATTTTATTTTTAATTGATAAATTTGGTTAGATGTATTTAGATTAAAATAAAAAAAAAAAATCAAAATCAAAATAAACTTTATTCAAGTAGGCTTTTATAAGCACTTTTGAATCGTCATTTTACAATTAAGTGAAGCTACCACCGATTCGGAAAGTAGATTCTACCGAGAAGAACCGGCAAGAAACTCAGTAGTTACTCTTTTTTAACATTTAAAAAATACAACGTCATGTTAATTAAATACAATTATTTCAATTAATGTATCCTGCTTGGAAGTCAACAGGTATTAACTCCACGCTTCTTTATCATCTACAAAATCTTGTATCGAATAGTATGCTTTTTCTACCAATGTATCTTTAACAAACGATTTGAATTTACTAAACGGCAAAGTTAAAAATTTCTGCGGAATTTTATTATAGAAACGGATACCTTGCCCCAAGAAGGATCTATTGACTTTGCGGAGTCGGAAACTTGGCGTTATAAGTTTATCCTTACTTCTGGTGCATATACAATGATTATCACTGATTTTATCAAAGTGATCAGTGTTACTGTGAATATACATGATATTGTTGTAAATATATTGCGACGCAACAGTAAGTATTCCTACTCTGTTAAAAACATCCCGAAGAGAGTCTCTAGCTCCAAGATTATAAATAAACCGAATTGCTCTCTTTTGTAAAATAAAGACAGATTCAATATCTGCAGCGTTACCCCAAAGTAATATGCCATATGACATAATACTGTGAAAATAACCAAAATAAACTAAACGAGCGGTATCAATATCAGTTAGTTGTCTAACTTTTCTAACCGCGTATGCTGCGGAGCTGAGTCTCCCTGTTAGGGACGACAAATGGGGACTCCACTGAAGTCTGGAATCCAATTCTATTCCCAAGAACACGGTAGTATCGGCTACATCAAGCGGGCCACCGCTTAAAGATATATTATAATTTTGCTTCCTAACATTGGGTAGGGTAAAAACTACACATTTTGTTTTTTGAGCATTCAAAACTAAATTATTTACTGTAAACCAATTGTGTATCTTTGATAATGCACCGTTCACATCGTCATAGTCATTTTTTTTCCTGTCAACCTTAAAAATCAGCGAAGTATCGTCAGCAAACAACACTATATCACAAATACCCTTAACATAGAAAGGAAGATCATTTATATATACTAGGAATAAAAAGGGACCCAAAATTGAACCTTGTGGAACTCCCATTTTTAACGTAGATCCAGAAGACTTTATTCCATTAATGAAAACTTGCTGGATGCTTTGACTTAAATATGAAGCGATGAGATCAAGAGCTTTACCTTTAACACCGTAATATTTGAGCTTATAAAGAAGCGTTTCGTGTTTTACACAATCGAATGCTTTAGATAAATCACAGAATACTCCAATAGCGTTCTGTGATTTCTCTCAAGCATCGTAAATATGTTTGAGAAGCGCAATTCCCGCATCAGTTGTCGAGCGACCTCTTCTAAAACCGAATTGCTCACCATGAAAAATAGCATTTGTACCGAAATGGACGAGAACTTGATTTAAAATATTTTTTTCGAAAATTTTACTTAAGGATGGGAGTATTGAAATAGGCAATTATTAAACGAGTGATATATTTTGTACATAAATTTATGATATTATACGATTAGTGAGTTTATACATATGTGAAAAGATTGCCCCCGAGCTATTTCATTTATTAAAACGAAAGCCGTCATAAACTTTCAATAAAATATAAATTATCTTATAACTAGTGAGATAAATACGGTCTTCGTAAATTTATTCCTTTCGATCAAGTTATTATATACGAAAGTAAACGCTAATAGTGCCATAATTACTAAACACACATATAATACTCATGTATTTAAGTAGGTTTTCAATTACGATTGCAGAATACAGGTTCCGAAAAATATTTTTAGACGAATCCAAGAGATAAATTGTTAAAACCCTCAATCCTATCAAGTTTGCTAACAAAACAATGGAGTCTCGACGTGTATTCTCCCTAGTCATCGTATCTTTACATAGTATAAAACAAAATCGCTTACTGTCTGTCCCTCTATATATAAAAGATCTAAATCTTATAAATTTCTGGGTAAGTACCACCCACTCATCAGTTATTCTACCGCCAAATAACAGTGCTCAGTATTGTTCTGTTCCGGTTTGAAGGGTGAGTGATCCAGTGTAACTACAGGCACAAGGGACATAACATCTTAGTTCCCAAGGTTGGTGACACATTGACGATGTAAGGAATAGTTAATATATCTTATAGTTTCATTGACTATGGGTGATGGTGGCCAATTACCATCAGGTGGCTCATATGTTCGTCCGCCAACCTACACCATAAAAAAAAATTACGCAACGGATTTTTTAATAGATAGAGTTTGATTCGAGAGGAAGGTTTTTGTGTATAAGACACGAAAATATCGTAAAGAAACGTTGATTGCACAAGTTTCTAATGTGATGTCGTAAATGAACAAATTCTGTAGTATATTAAGTATCAGCATTGCAACCGTGCGAAGCAGGGGCGCGTCTATAGTTTTCAATTCAAATGTAGAGTCAGTGCCTATGAGTTCTAACTCTCATATCTCTGGCTCGTGTGGGCCACTGACAGCGACTTATATACCCCGCTTATTGCTTGCAATCGTTTCGTATATCCTATCGTCAATGCTGGTAGTCCATATCAGCGGGAGTATTACCATGTCAACGTGTAGTACGTTGGCTTATTTGACAGCTTATTGAAGTCGCATAATGCCTAGCTTACCTAGGTGGACTAGTTGGTTAGCATATTCCGAGTTTAAACTTAAGCTAAGGAAAGAAAACAAAACGTAAAAGTACAGCTCTAAAAAGCGTATTCACAATGAGAATACTTTTTGAAACAGCTCAGACATATTAATTTAGCATAACACATCGTCAATCATTTAAGTAAAAAAATATATTAAATGGAAATTTGGAAAAAACGGCTGCGAACATTTTGAAGCAGAATTTAAACTTTTAAATTCTGCTCAAAAATTTATAATCCATAATTTTATATCTTTTCATTTCTTTTGTTTTTTCTTCAACGCTAAAAACCGAATGAAATAAATCAACGTATCCTCCTTCCCGCGCACATAAATGTTGCCATACACAAAATATAATTCACGCAGGCAATAATCTTGTATTGCTTAAAAAAAATAAAATCGAAAAATAATAATTAAAAATATTAAATAAAAGTTGGCTTACACATAAATATAACACTGATCGTTTCAAAACGAAAATAAGCCTTAATCCTTCACTAGTAAGCAGTTTGCTTTTTCAGAAGCGATTTATATTGGCAAGGCTAATAATATACAAAGTAGCTTGAGACTGAATCAAAGGTTTAATACTACGTAGCACGTGTAATAACTGCTTTATGCGCCGTACTATTTGCCAATCTGTAGATTGGAGGTTTCGGAGGTTTAATTACTATCATGTTCTATATATTCAGTTCCCCTTTGACGGTGGAAGATAATTATATCGTAGTAACAATCTGAGATACACTCAGAGGGAATGGACAGGTAATGGCAACAGCATGCGGCCTTGATACGATATTGAACGAATTGCTGTTGAAAATCGGCATATCCTTACAAATATTGAAACTTTATTATCATATTATCCACCACAGAAAAGTCATAAAGTTTAAAAAAACATACTGATAGCCAAAAAAGAAGCAAATATCAGCTTAAACTATTTATAGACAAATGAAATAATTAAGTGAAAAATTTCATCATTATGCTATTTTTATCATAACTAATTTTATCAAACTAGTTTCTATTCAGAATCGTACCAGGAAGAAATGCAGATAGAGCTACTTTCGCATTTCAAATATTAGAATACATTGATATTTCAAAACGGATACATTACCTCACTGATCTGTATCGATGTACATAACAAACAGGACAGTGGAAACATCATTATATCTAATCAAAGCGTTATCTTTATCGAAGCATCGATATCAAAGGCTTGACAATGAAATTTGCAATGTCAAGACACAAGGGCCTCCAACAATCGAATGCAGTAACCACTCAACAGTTCGTCCTGTTTGTGTGATTGTGATAAGGTTCAAATTTCCAGTTCATCCCGGATCGAAAACAGTAATTAAACGGGGCAAGGTAAATTGATATTAGGTTATAAACAGTTACGTCACCGCCAAACGATGTGTTGTTGATGGAGAGGAACTGCGGAGTAATTATACGCACAAAGGATCATGGATTGCATACTCAGTTAGTCGGTATTTAGACAACCAGCTTAATGAGAAACGTACAAAAGTATTAGCAAAACTAAAAAACAAAAGTAAAATATACCACTGAGTCGAAAATAAACATGTCAGACTAGATTGCATAATCCCATTTTATTAAGACGTATTTTAGCTGATTTGTGACTACATATACACTACTATATTTCTATATGTAATGTAATAATATCTATTCTCTCTGATGTTCCGAGCTTAAGTCAAGCTGCATACGTAAAAGGCTGTGGATGTTAAATGGAAACTACTCGATGTAAAAGTCCGACCTGTCGATCTGGTTTCGAGTAACATGCTAACCATATATTTAGGTGAATTAACGTCTAACATTGAAGCGACAACATGGTTCCAAGTTCCGACAATCCATAACAGCGCTAATTTTGAAACATTTTCTGCCTCGAACAATCACTCTGTGGTACCAGCTTTCGTCGACGATTGTTTCGAACCGATACGACTTGGGAACTTTCAAGAAAAGAGCGTATACTTTCCTTAAAGGGCGGCAAAGCATCTTCAAGCATGATGTTGCAGATGTCCATGGGCGGTAGTAGTCACTTCAGGTGAGCCTCCTGCTCGTTTGCCACCAATCATATAAAAAAATGGTATGCGGAACATATGTTTAAATGAATGGTAATACATAAATCCACGCTGGTGCCAGTGCTGTAGGCACAAACTACCTCATAGTCAACATAGGTAGTTTTGTCAGTGTGGTAGTTGGTGTTTGATGTGTAATATTTGATAGAATAATACTTATTGAACATAGCTAAATGGATTATTCTTTAGGAAAATATCATGACTGCGTCTGTGACATTTATCTGGTACGGCGCTACTTTTTAAGATTTTTCCGTTCGGCTTTAATTCCAATAATACGGTAATATTTCAAATAATTTATCTAAAGAAGCCGAAGAAATAAATAGGATCGGAATTGCGATTCAACCGGGGAAATGTTGCTAGCATTCTTGCCATCATTCCACGTGATCAAAATTTATAAAGTAACTAATCTTAGTACATATTTGTATAAGGGCTTAATGTTAATAATTCTTATGTAGTTAGCTTTCAATAGACATGTGTTTAAGTCGATTACCGTGCTAAACAATCACTCAAATAACATAAACGATTTTTTTATCGTATAGGTTGGCGGACGAGCATATGGGCCACCTGATGGTAAGTGGTCACCATTAACCATAAGCAATGACGCTGTAAGTAATATTAACTATTCCTTAAATCGTCAATGCGCCACTAACCTTGGGAACTATGATATTATGTCTCTTGTGCCTGTAGTTACACTGGCTCACTCAACCTTCAAACCGGAACCCAACAATACTGAGTACTGTTATTTGGCGGTAGAATAACTGATGAGTGGGTGGTACCTACCCAGACGGGCTTGCACGAAGCCCTACCACCAAGTAAATAAAGATGTTATAAAAATATTTATTTTAAAGCAAAAAGTAAAAAAAGTAAAGTAACAGCCTGTAAATTTCCCACTGCTGAGATAAGGCCTCCTCTTCCATTAAGGAGAGGGTTTGGAACATATTCCACCACGCTGTTCCAATGCGGGTTGGTGGAATGCACATGTGACAGAATTTCGATGAAATTAGACACATGCAGGTTTCCTCACGATGTTTTCCTTCACCGCCGAGCACGAGATGAATTATAAACACAATTAAGCACATATATATAGTGGTGCTTGCCTGGGTTTGAACCCGCAATCATCGGTTAAGATGCACGCGTTCTAACCACGGGGCCATCTCAGCTCGATTTTTTAAAGCTCGAACATTTTAAAGCAAAGCCATTTATTTTTAAAACTTTTATATGACTTATGTATATACATTAGAATCTTTTGTGAGTTTCCTATCTATCGGCCGTAGCGCTATCGACTATCCGTATTAAAATGAAAACACACAGCAAACGAGCTTTTGTAAGCGAACACAAAGAAGAAAAACAATATACCTAATTCATCTTTTGTGTTGCCAGCTTAAGTTTTTATTTTTGTAGGAATTCTTAATTATGTCTACGTAAAAGTTTTCAGCACCTAATAAAACATATACAACTACATACCTAAATGCGAATAAACAGTTACAGAATACTTTTTGTACAATATATGTCGCGAAAACGGGCCACCTTATCATAAGTGGTCACCACCGTCCATAGACAATGGTGCTATAAGAAATATTAACCATTCCTTCCATCATCAATGCGCCACCAATTGGTGGTATGTCCTTCCTTATGTCTTCAAATTGGAATACAAAAATACTGAGTACTGACTTGGTGGTAGAATATCTGATGAGTGGGTTGTACCTACCCAGACTGGCTTGCTCGAAGCCCTACCATGCACATTAATTAATTACATTGTTGTTATTTTTTAGATATATTATCTAAATCTATACTAATATTATTAATTAAAAATATTTGTTTATTTGTCTGGTGCTCTTTCATGGCACACAGAACACTGAACCAAATTTAATGGAATGCCTTATAAGACAAGACTCTATAAACAATCCCTAAAACGAGAACCATGTCGCGGGTGACAATAGTTTGTATTAAATATAATTTATTAATCATAGGTTTAGATCATAGCTGAACTGATAGTTATTAGTGATAGTTACTGATTAGTTACTGAGTGATAGTTATTTCGAGACCACGTCAAGTCAGTAGAAATAATAATAATGTCATGAAGATTCCTGAACTTTAAAACCGACAGTATTAAGTGTATTATTACCGGTCCGCTCAAATGCATCGGTAAATATTAGCCGAGACGACACAGCGGGAAGAATACCTGTCGTTTTATGTTTTAGATTAAACTCGCAGGATTAAATCCGTGCAAGCTTTCTAAGTTTTTCCATCGCTTGAATCGCTTGTGTTTATAATTCATCTCGTTCCCGCCGCTCAAGGAAATCTCGTGAGGTAGCTCTGTCACTTAGATTATTTTTTATTTGTCTAGATAGAGTGTTGCACTATAAACTAGCAGCCCGTACGGGCTTCGCACGCGTGACCATATGTGTTTTTTTATATAATTTTGTTACTTTTATTTATTATTATTTTTGTTGCTTTTCTACGACATGTTTAACAATTGTCTTTTTATTTCAACTTATTTACACAAAAATTTAATAAATTATGTACTTTCCTTAAGAATCCCTGTCTATTAAAGAAATCTCATAAAACGTATGGAAATCCGTTATGGAGTTTAGAGAGACACGGTTGAAGGTTTTTGTTTTATAAGATGTAGTGGCAAGTAAACGTGCCAAATTTATTACCTTGGTGTGCGTGATTGCTACGAGTGACACGCCAAACGTCATACTATTATACTAGTGTGCGTGTACTTAGTGTCCAGCCGTTGGACACTATTTTTTCGACCCGTTTTATACCATCTAAACACATCAATAGCTTAGTCAGCTCTGATAAAATTCTGACTCATATATTCACCAACCTTGCAGAGCTGAAATAGTTTCTCACCTACCTTTTCGTCGATAATACCTAAGGGAAGGTCGTAAACAAGCAATTATTTAAAAAAAAAAGAAATAATGAGGCTTTATGTGTGTGTGCACATTACGCGGTATAATATATGTATTATAAACTCGTTAGATTGACCGCCTTAAGTACCATTTCGTCCGTAGAAATAAAAAGGTTCTCACGGTGTACGATTAATTGTACGTCTATGTAAATATTGTGACGGCCATTAGCCGATACCGGGCTTAACAATTTGGTGGAAACGAAACAAGAAACCATTCGTCATTTAGGTCTTTAGTTAATAACATTTAGATATGTAACAACATTATCTTAAAGAAATGTAATTTACTACTTTATATTAAATATAAATGTTGTTGTATTTTTTATAATTTATTTGTAATTCTAATAGTTTCATTTGTTTCTTGATTTTGTTAGATTGAATTTTGTATTGTTACCAGTCATTATTATTATTTTCGTTAGTTTTTGACCCCCTTCCCATATTATAAAAAATAAAATAAAAATAGGTTGACCCCTCCCCCTGTTTAATATTTATTAAGTAGGAATCTAAGGAAAAAATTGAATATACGTATGGTTTATTTTAAAGTTAATTTTGCGTTGTTCATTTGTCATTGTTCAACCAAGTGAACCTCGGCAAGCACGAGGTTTCCTGCGCTTTTTTAAATATTTTTTCCCATTTTTTTTGATCTTACGTTAGAACTATCTAAACTTCTTTCAACAACAACAACAGCTGGTAAATTCCCACTGCTGGGCTAAAGGCCGCCTCTCCCCTCGAGGAGAAGGTTTGGAACATATTCTACCACGCTGTTCCAATGCGGGTTCCAAAACCACTCAGCCATCTCGACTCCCCTACCGATCCCCTTGTAAAAAAACATAACACATGGTCGACCCCACCTCCTCTCTAAATCGTTTTACGTGATAAATGAATGGCCTCTAATACTGAAACAACGAATGAGAAAAGCTTGTTTGCATGAATGTTCTTATGCAGATCATACCTTCGCATACATCAGAAATGTTTATTGCGCACGCTCTGACGCCTTGTCAGTTTCACAGTTCAAAAGTGTCTAGCAATTATGTATATCTTTTACAGGAGGAGAATTATGATTATTTCACATAGAGGTGTTGTGGTAATAATCTCAACCGGGAACTACTGTTCAGTACAATTAAATAAAATTACAAAAAAAAATCGATTTACGCAACTTTTCCGTATTGTATAGTCATGTTCATATATTTATATATATTGAATCATTACATAGTATAAAACAAAGTTGCTTACTGCTGTCTGTCCTTATGTATGCTTAGATCTTAAAATTACACAACGAATTTTGATGCGGTTTTTTTAATAATAGGTTGGGGAAAAAGTTTCTTCGTATTTTATATGAAAATTCAAAAAGTTTTTTTTTTTGTAGTTTATTTACATTTGACTAAAGTATGTAGGTGCCATTTTGTTCCATAACTTTTTGCCATCTTGTTGGTAGTGACATGATCCCATTGCTGTAAAAATTTTGGGGCTTCTGATCGAAAAACTGCGACAAGTGGTTTTGGCAGTCCTCTCGTGTTGTTAACCTGACACTGCCTAAGGAATTCTGCAGAGACCGAAACAGATGAAAATCTTAAGGTGCAAGGTCAGGACTATACGGCGGATGCATTAATACCTCCCAGCCAAACTCTCGTAATTTTTGTTGAGTGGCTAAAGATGTGTGAGGTCTAGCGTTGTCATGGTGAAAAACCACACCCCTTCTGTTGATCAATTCTGACCGCTTTCTCTCAATTTCTTGCTTCAATCTCATCAATTGTTCGCAATACAGTTCTGAATTGATGGTCCTGCCGGGCGGTAACAGCTCATAATGAATGATGCCCTTCCAATCCCATCATACACACCTTGTTGCGAGTTAATCCGGGTTTTGCCACAGTCTGTGAAGCTTGACCGGCCTTTGACCACGATCTTTTTCGCACGTTCTTGTCGTATGTGATCCACTTTTCATCACCAGTTATCAGCTTCTTCAAAAATGGTTCGGTTTCATTACGTCGTAATAAAGAATCACAAATGAGTACACGGTTCATTAGGTTTCTTTCAGTGAGTTCATGAGGCACCCATATATCGAGCTTTTTTGCGTACCCAGCTTTATTCAAATGAGTCAAAACCGTTTTGTGGTCAATTGCCAGTTCTTCAGCTACATCGTAACTACTAATATGCCGATCTTGCTCCACTTTTTCAAAAATGGCATCAATTTTGAGTTAAATTTTTACCTTCTTTATAGTAAAATTTTAAAATGTATCGAATTTCTTCTTTAGATTCACTCATTTTAACAACAACAAAAACAAATGAAAATCACACAAATTCCTAATTTGAATTTGGAAGTGCCTTCTTTAAAAATAAAACTTTTTAATGATACCAAAACCAGCCAGATACAAATGGTATAGCCAAAGAGATTTTATTACAAGTTCATACATACTATATGCGAAAAGACTTTTTCCCCAACCTAATATATATATATCGATTCAAGAGATATATTTATATGTATAATACATGCACATTATAGTAGAGAATCACTGATAAGTTCAGTTTCTAAGGTGATGTAATAAGACGTATCATTTTGTATTGTCTTATGACTGAAAAACTGTAAACATTGTAAGATAAATTCTGTAATATATTTAGTATAAACATTGCACTCGTGCGAAGCCAGAGCGGTTCGCTAGTTTATTATAAATGTAATAGTTTGTTATATTTGAATATTATAGGCGCAGAAGCGGTCAGGAGCGATGGCCTTCAGGGGGTATTCCCTGACCTACCTTTACTTACGTGCTTGTACGCGAAGCCGAGCTAATTATAAGACACGTTGACGGGTGCTGATGATGCAGTTGATCGCAAGTTAAAAACAGAAAACTAACTTTAAGAAACATCATTATAGTTTGTAATAGAATGAACAAATCCTAATATTTCATTAATCAACAGGTATCCTAATATCAAATATATAAATCACAATATACAAATACATGTAAATATGTACATGCATACACACATATATAATTAAAAGTTTCGAATATATGTAGTACAACATAGAACGAATTACTGAATTCTTAAATTTGCATATTTGATCCGAAAAGTTTCGTACGTCTAGCACGCATTATAATATTAAGTTAGGAGAGATGTCTGTGCTTTCTTTGTGTTTGTAGTTTGAGTGGAACGCTCTTCGATCTCTTTATTCTTTATGAGATTAAGGTTTCCCTCTCTTTCTAATCAACCAATGTAGTTAGTAAAATTAAAAAAAAATACAGACGAATTGATAATCTCCTCCTTTTTGAAGTCGGTTGAAAATATTTTCTTTTAATGACACAGAAACACTTTATTGTGATAACATAGATAAATAACATTGGTATTTGAATGAAAAGTAATGCTTATATTTCTTGTATATAAATAATAGTATTACAGTTGATTATTCTAAGTTATAAAGGTAACGGTTTTTCTCGGTAGAATCTACATTCTGAACCTGTGGTAACTTCACTTAATATAGTTGTTAAATGACAATTCAAAAGTGGTTTTAAAGCCTAATTGAATAAAGTCTATTTTCATTCGTTTGTCTCGAAACGTAACGCCGACGCAGCTTCTGATCTAAGTACTAAAGTAGTAAGTAGTACTCTAGTACTCTTCACATATTGAATGTCTTCAATTTTTATATATTTGATATTGTATTTATTTAAAAGGAAAAATACATTTTCTCTAATGTTAATGTTCTTTGATATTTTTCTTCTAAACACTGACGTAACTCACATCCTCATTTCCTGTATATTGTCAATAATATGTCGGCACGATAACTCATGTACACATTTATAATAAATATTTATATATTTTTCTAGGAAATTAAAATTTGAAAAAATAATCTTTATTTTGGTTAATTAATAAACATATATATTATTTTAAAAATATTCATAAATCTATGGATAAACCTTCTTTTTTCAAACATAAGGTAGTGATATTAAGATGGAATGTTGTTTATTTGATGGTAAAGAAACCCATATCTTTTTAATTAGTGGAAAGTCGGTTAGATTTCATTAATAATTTTGTCAAAATGAACGCAGCTTCATAGTCGCTCTAGCTGATGCAAAAGCATGAACCTTACCTTACCGAACTGATCAAGAGCCATTTTTAAAATATGATGTTTTAAAATACTTTCTGAACATTAGTGATTTATTGACATTTCTCGTGTTTTAATATTTGATATTCTCATCTCCTATTTATTTTCTTTGTGTATTAATTAAATTAAAGAATAACTTAATTTTAAATTAAGACTTTTCGGATGAAACTATATGGTTTCATGTGAAAAATATATATAGACAGTTAATAAATCGTAATAAAAACTAAATCGATTAATCATGTATTTATATGACTATAGCATAAGAACAGCGTAACAGCCTGGTTGGTCTAAAAGATAAGTTTTAAGGGCGCACATTCCAATCCTTGGGTTCAAATATCTTCCGATAAATTCATAGGAGCCCGGAGTCTGTAAGTTGAAGGTGTTAACATTCTCGCCTCAGAAAGCGTGTAAGTTCCTCGAGCCTGAGACATTTTCTAAATGTACGTTATACATGTATAGAATATATCGCCTGAATAGATACAGTGCAAAAATGTAGTTTCAACATATTCAGAAGTATGAGGCAGATTTGCGACTTCGTTGGGTCCGGTATTCTCATTGCATTTAAAAAAGAGAGATCTGATTTAAGAAAAATTTTAGTAACTTAAGATTGTATGTATAAAACGACTACATGAAATTAAAGTGTAGCTTATTAAATAAAGCTCTACTGAGTAACGCCATCTATCGGTAATTTGTAACACCGCAATTAATTCCAAAGCAAAGTTAGAAAAATAAAACTCAAAGCAGAAGAAGTGAAATATCAAAATGTTATTTATGGGTTGAGTAAAATAATTATGAAATGCATACGATACACGTAACAAAATAGCGTAACACTGTAAATCCGTTGTCAGTATTTCACGGGTGAGATACTTGGTGACTGGTGAATTCTTTCAAAATCGCACTGTTCAATGTTACCTGTCAAATATTATAACAGTTTCTTTGTTTTCATTCAGAGACGATTATGCTATTTTTTTGTAACAGGCGTTTTATAATTTTTTTAGAAAATTTATTTAACTAGTTTGACTTTATTGCTATTACGTGATTCATTTTTAATAGGAATATTATTATGGAAAATGTTTTGTGACGAATACAAAACCTATAACATTCTTCATTTTCAAATTCAGATCGTCCTTCATTCCAATAGATTAACCTATGAGATAATTTTTCGATTGAATGATTAATTCCTCAAATTTAATAAGAAACGTAACTGAATGGTTCTGCAATTACAACGATATGGTGGGAAGATATACCATCGTATTAAATAACGTATTAATATATGGAATTCGTATTCATCAACAAGCATGACAGTTTGTTCGACCACACGTCCCTTTTGAACAATGCGAACAAAGTAACAGCTTGCATATAAATGTTAATATAATAAGGTTTATTTAAAATAGATATAAAAAAGAAAATAGTAATTATACAGGACAACATTATATCCTTATGAAATTTGTGGATTGCAGTCAGTTGCTATGACATTGTAATCTCTATAGCACTTATATTAAAATACATTTTTCAATAATATAACTTTGCTAAGCAATAAGTCGTGGAAATAAAACTTCTTCTCCATTCATCACTCGCTCATTCAACTAAACGAGCCTATGTAGTATTTTAACGAGTTAGCAAAGCAATGTTTTGATACAGAAGACGACTAAACTAGATTCTAATCTAGATACATTATAATTAGTTTATTGGTATCATCTGTTAGGCAAAAGTAGCCTATGTCCTTTCTTGGAGATCCACATTTCATCGAATTCGGTTCAGCGGTTTGGTTTTAAAACAGCGACAGACAGACAGACAGAGTTACTTGGGTTACATGTATAATATTAATATAAACATTTTTCTATTTTTGGTAATGTCTCTGAGAATGAAAATGAGAAAGGTATCATGAGTCATTTGTAATTAAAATATAAATGATTGTACTAAAGACAAATAGGTGAGTCAGTAAATACAATATATATATTAAGTAGTCAAACTTCATAAGTAATAATAAACAAAGAATGGCGGCGATGGTTAAAATAACAAAGGAAATGTTTAAGTTTTTCTTGCATTCGTTCACTTTAACTATTGTATGTGGCCATCGTGTGTGCTTATACATTCACTAAAAATAACAATCAATGAAATGTAATATGTATATCAATGAAAGCTATTCACATTTAAAAAGATATATCTGATTTAATGAAAATCTAGCTATGTTTTATTTCGCTTTTTTGAACCGTGGTATTTATTTTGGAATTGGCTCTATATTTATATAAACAATGAATATGTGAGTGTTAATTGGTTCTATATTGATTAAAATTTGACTTTAATTGTATGATTTGTGGACTGATTGCTTCCATAGTTATAAAGCCACAACAGAATCACTAGACACTCAAATCTGTTTAATACTTCGAGAATTGAATTTCTGACATGTAAATTACAAAGACTATTCAAAAAATACTCTAATTATATAATTTCGCATGTTTCGAGAAAACTTAAATAAACTTTTAATTGGTGGCAGGGCTTTATGCAAGCCCGTCTGGGTAAGTACCACCCACTCGTCAGTTATTCTACCGCCAAATAACAGTACTCAGTATTGTTGTGTGCCGGTTCGACAAGGGTCATAACTAGGTCTTAGTTGCCAAGGTTGGTGGCGCAATGACGATGTAAGGAATAGTTAATATTTCTTACAGCTTCATTGTCCATGGGTGATGGTGACCATTTACCATCAGATGGCCCATATGCTCGTCCGCCAACCTGTACCATAAAATAAATAATACTTTATAAGTATTTCAAAAAAAGTTGACTGTAAATATTTATCTGATAAGACTTTATTAAGTTCTGATTGTGCGATCCGGATTTCTAATTCGTTTGGTCTAAAATTTTCATATTAATGTAGTTAATACGAAAAAACTGTGCGGAATATTTATTTTATTATTATTATTTTATGAATGTTGTGTCTTTTTTTATTATATGCATAGCAAAAAATCAGTGAATATTATTTTAAGTAAAAGCAATAAGCAGTCTCAATAATTTATTATTCTGTAATATTCTCTCAATTAGAACAGCTTCCTCCTCCTCCGTTTGCAATTTTGACCGGCAGTTTTATTACGTAACATGTATTAAAAAGTAATGTGTGCGGTAACTGGCCTGATAGATCGCTTTCTTAGATAGTTTTTACTATCATCAGTAACAGTCTGTAAACATCCAGCGGTTGGGCTAAGACCTATCCTATGTGGTTTGAGGCTTATCCCAAAACGCTGCTCCAATGCGTATGGGGATATTGTATTAGGTATACAAGGAAAAGAATGACATGTATCATTACATAGTATAAAACGAATGAACTTTTTCTACATCGGCTCGGCCGGGAATGGAACCCGAGATCTCGAAGTGGCGTTCCCATGAAGACCGATGTACACACTACTCGACCACGTCTGGGTGTTTGTGTTACTGTCGTTACTTCTGATTTTCCATAATACAAGTGCTTTATCTGCTTACATTGTGATCAGAGTAATGTATGTGATGCTGTCGAAGAAAGAAACAAAGTCGCTTTTAGCTATCTCTCCATATGAATGCTTAGATCTTTTAAATTACGTAACGGATTTTGATGCGGTTTTTTTAATAGATAGCTTTTTTCGAGAGGAAGGTTTTTTAGTATCAGTATTTTATCCGTGCGAAGCCGGGGCGGATAGTTATATTAAACATGGAATTTTATTACAACGTCACCTTTTGTGTTTCTGCACCACTGTTCTAGAGTTTTTGGCGATGAGTAGGTAGTTTATACAAAATATAACAGATGGCGCTGTTCAGTTAAAAATTGCAGCTGCCAGAGAGTGTCGAAAATTTGCTCTCTTGACCAAAAAAGGCGTTTAATAAAATTTACTATAAATATATATTTAGAAATCCCAAAAAAATATACTTTTTATTAGTTATATTAATAGAACTGTATTGAAACTAGAAGTTATAACTTAGGAAAAGCCAAAAGACATTTTTTTTAATATAGATTTTAATATCATAACCTATTCATAAATATTAACACCGACTCGAGTTAAATTGTATCCCTTAAAAAACTTGGCTAATGCGTCAATCAATATACTCATTTTGTTTAATAATCTCAAAATATTTCTTAATGCCTGCTTGGAGATGGGCAAATGTGCTGATATACTGACTGATCTTATAGAAACGTAAAAAAATTGTGACATCAACTTTATAAATTAATGTAAGTTACATAGACAATTTAAATGTGAATAAAAATAAATACGTGATGGTTAAGTTAAAAGGGTCTTGTCTAATGAAGACATCCGATACATAACCAAGGAAATAATAGGTACTAAAACAAATAAAAAATAAATTAAAAATTTCAGAAACCCCCGCCACAAAAAACATAAGCTACCTTTAAAAAGTAAAAAATAATAAAAGAAAATTAATCCTAAAGTACCTATATGCATAAGTATGTATTAATATTAAAAAAAAAAACTTCGCGTTGGGGGACAAACATGTCTAAGAACACTCGCCCGTAAAACACCTATAATACAAAAAAACTAAATTGAAATCGGTTCATTCGTTCGGGAGCTATGATGCCACAGACAGACAGACACACAGACAGACAGACACATCAAACTTATAACACCCCTCTTATGCTTATAGTTTCGCTATAAGTCTAAATGGATGGATATGGATACGGATATCAAATGATATCAATATATCCATAAAGCACCATTTTGTAGAAGCAGCCATCTTGTATTTTAAATTTGTCATATCTAATAGTATTCTACTAGTCAAGCCCTTTCATTTGATGCCCATATTGATGGAGTTTAAAAAAAATATCAAATCTGTCATTTTGTGGCGGCGGCCATCTTGGAACAATTTTCATCAAACTTACGTAAAAACACTCTCGACATTATCTACTGTCAAACAAAAAAAACTAAATCAAAATCGGTCCATCCGTTCGGCGGCTAGAGTGGTACAGACAGACACACACACACACACACACACAGACACGTCAAACTTATAACACCCCGTCGTTTTTGCGTCGGGGGTTAAAAACAAACAAATCAAATCTTGGTAAAAAAGCCACAGAAAAATAGGTATGTCTTTGAAGATGTTGATTGCCATTCTTAACAGAAATTTGGCAACAATGCCGAATAGTGGCACTGCAGTGTAGAAACATGTGCCCAAACGCAAGTGCATTATATTCCCTCATTCCCACAATCCAATGGGCCTCATGTCCATAAGACGAAGACTAGACACAGCCTTAATAATATTGACTCACTATACGTACTAAGACGTATTTCAGTTACTGTATCTGCTTGCCATATTTGGTTCATTTATAAAAACTTAAAACACGAATTTACTCGTAATAATATTATTCTTTATTATTTCCATATAGCCAAAAAATAGACCATGAATTACAAAAATATAGAATCTATAAAATGTTTAAAAGAAACAGTCGTAAGAGCAACATTTATTTTAAGTGATTCAGGTTAGAAGATGAGTGAGTCTTCCTAGCACAGGTGTGACTAATTCGTCATATAAACTTTTCATGCACTAATTGCTGATTATTATTAAAATATATGTCGAGTTAAAATGTTATCTATAAATAACATAAAGTGCTCCTGTTAAACTAATGTTGAGTATATTTTTCTATAAACAAGATTTTTCGTCTATTACTCTGTAATAAAGTAAAGTAATAGTATAATAAGAGCTGAGATGGCCCAGTGGATAGAACTCGTGCATCTTAACCGATGATTTCGGGTTCAAACCCAGGCAAGCACCACAACCACCACAGTTTATAATTCATCTCGTGCTCGGCGGTAAAGGAAAACATCGTGAGAAAACCTGCATGTGTCTAATTTCATAGAAATTCTGCCACATGTGCATTCCACCAAACCGCATTAGAACAGCGTAGTGGAATATGTTCCAAAACCTTCTCCTTAATGGAAGAGGAGGTCTTAGCCCAGCAGTGGGTAATTTACAGGCTGTTACTTACTACTCTGATTACAGAGTAGTAGTAATGTATTAACATTATTACATAAAAAAGATCTTTTATGATAGATCTTGGTACGTCTCCACGTCGTCGTCTACTTAATTTCGTCCATCTGATGGTAAGATTCTCACCATAGTTCGCCCATAGATTTTAGCACCGTAAGGAAAAGGGATTCCTTTCATCGGCGATACGCCGCCAACTTTGGTCGCTAAAGTGCTATGTCCCTTGCGCCTGACTCATTGACTTTATAAACCGAAACTCAACTTGAATCATCATTTTCCTGAGCATCAATCCGTTGAAATTGGGTAGCTTTTTTCTGGTAGTCAGAAGCGGCCTTTTCCCTACTACCAGTGTTGTTTTGAGTTCGCTGTACAGATAATGGGCATGGATGGACGCATTCTGCTATTGAGACCGTCATGTTCCAGAACGACTCAACTGAATTGGCGTTTTCTAGACCCTACTACAACCCTGTCTCCTAAAGCTTAAAAATAAGGGGTTGCTGCCTGAGCGTGAAAAAACCCACATAGCCTCGATTTGACAAACACATTCAAAAAAAGGTTTAATCTGTTTTCCTTGATTTTAAATGAGCTCCACTGAGCAGAACTCCGTACTAGAGTCCTAGTGGATTTGTATCAAAATACTTGGTAACCGTCCAGGGATTTTAGAAAGTAGAAATGTTTTTCCCAGAAGTATATTACAAAAAGTTCCCTTTTCTTCGAGGAAAACAAAAGCACTACTTCACTGGTCTGAACGACACAGCTCTATTTACAAAAATAAATAATTCTAGTAAAATAGGAAACGTATGTTCACAGAAAATTTATACATTAAACAGTTTTGAATATAGCCATAACTTGGGCCTCTCGATATTCCGATTGGAGATTTTGCACTCTATTTCCTAGGTGATAGATCTGATATTTCATGGGCATTTACTGTAGTTTTACTAACTCAAGCTATAAATAGTGTAGTGTTTATGCCGCATCTCCGCAACACCGATAGCTACCTGTCAGTTGTTACGAGAGTGTTTCTGCCAAAGATGAAAAATTGTATTTCTTGATAACATTTGAATCCAATTAAATTTTTGATACTATCTTTGATGTGAGGATCAAAATAACATTGGGCGTATTCACAATGTCTTCAAGTATACTTACAATCTTACAAACAATCTTTGAGTACTGTTTTGCCAAAAAAAGATCTCCTAAAAATAAGACATCGTCAGTACTTAAAAAGAAATCTTAGACTCATCCTTACAAATATATCTTTAATTATCTGTACATAATATGTCACATCTAAATAGAATACAATTATTATTAGTCTCTTCGAGGTAATTAAGAATATCTGTCTTCATTCGCGAAGCACAGCGAATGTATACTAAAAAAATTGTTTTGTTTTTTCATTGACTTGTCAATTATAGCTTCAAGACAGATCTAAGGTTGATAAAGCCTATAGAAATAAACTGAACTTAAAATATGAATGACAGCAAAAAATCAGCACGAATCGAAGGCCGCAAGGCTATATTTGTCGTTCTAATATTGCACAGAGGACTATCTTGGTGGTTGCTGGACATAAGGCCGCAGATAACCATATTCTACGTTCAAGCACCAAAATTGGGCGGTACAAAATAATTTGGACATTTTACTTGAAAAATGTACACTTGTTCGAAAAGTACGTAAAGCCGTTGCTCTTGCGTCTGGTCCCTTTCTAGTCGTATCTGATGTGTCGCTCCATCAGGCTATGAGGGTGAGGAACTGAGAGTGCACTTGTTTTCAAGGACTAAAGTATTTCCTGCGTAGTTGGCTAGTATTCGTTGAGAATGACGGCCCTTTTTGTTTTCTGATGTTTCACATATAAACTGCCAATTTTAAAGTTGCAGGTATATGTTATGGCGAATATTCGGAAAGAAAATAGTCTCGGGACGAGTGTTTTCAAAGCGAACGCTGACCGAGCGATTACCCACACATGTATGAAAACATTATATAAGAAATTTAGAAAAGTCAGTGGCACATATCTTTCTTGTAAAGACCACTATTTTCGGGTTGTGAAAGCGAAGAGTAATAAGTTTTTATTTAATAAAAAGTAAGCGTTCATGTAATATGTAATAAAAATATTTACAAGCAGGTATATGGTATGATTTCGTAGCTCACTACGTAGCTTTCAAGATTGGTCAAACTTATTGTCAATATTTGATAGGTTTTCTCACTGGAGATCTTTAAGCTTAAGAAGATTTAAATTATGTTCTAGGAACTCTTCATGTATTGGTCAGTTTATATTTTTTAAGCATTTTGTTAACTAGGTGAGCGTAGTTTTATTTCAAACCTTTAAGATGATTCAAAGAGGTTTTGGATTTACGAGCTGATTAACAAAATTCGACTAGTGTGACCGCGGCTGACACTTCATTTTGAATTTATGTGTGTACAGAATACATTATTTTAAGCACATCAGCATCCGCCTTAAATCTGTTGTAGGATACTCTTTACGTCAAGTGTAACGTATGATTCATAGAGAAACTAAATTAAAATAAAACTTCTAATTTTATACCGTCAATAACCTAGATAATCTAATGCCCGGTCACCTCAGAATCATTTCGGTCGGAATCATTTGTTCTAGTATTATATCAAATTAAATGAAAGTGCAGTTCTTTTACTGACTTGGTCGTGACTTCAACTTATTGTACTGATTACTACATTCGTTGACCTGTAGTCGAAACTTTAACGTTCGACGAATTCAAATGGTATCATACTCATTCTCATACTATAAAATCGGAATTTTGACTAGATGGATGTTATCAATCACACCAATCAGCTGATCGGACCTCAAAAGATAAAATTTCACTCTAACAAAAGGTGACTATTCATCCCGGAAATATGTATATATAATGTATGCAAAACTCCTATGATTTGCGAATGAGACCGCGGGCGGAAACTAATAATAAATATCATAATCATAATATTCGTGTTGATCGCTTAATTATAATATTTGTAAGCGATTAATTATCGTTACTGGATTAAGGTCATCGCGGCTATCTCGATTTATTATTGAACGGTACCGCTCGCAAACGACTTCCAGACAGAGTGAGTGAGTGCATAAGGAGTTACACTCGAGTGCTCGAATGAATCACCACGGTTTTCAGGAGATTCTGCGTTAGATGATCTATGCAAGGCCGGTGTCGTGTGCCCACGCTTACGCGGCCATTGCGAAACTCCGCATCAGATGTAGCACGCTCTAAATATAATGCGCGTAGTCTCGTGCACCAACATTCTGTTTCCCATTACCTGAATGCTTAAGAAGAGTTGATTTGATGACAGCAATTCTATGCAAAATCATCGTCATCGCAGCTGTTCATTGATTATTACCGCCACAGAATGCAATCTTCTTTTGAATTCTTGTCAAACTAGGTTTTTAAATGATATATGTTACTACATTCCTAGGTACGTCAGTGATGATAATTTTCAGTAGCAAATAAGGAGCCACGTGGCTCGGAGAATACAATACTGGAAAAAACAAAATTACCTAACTTTCCTTATTACTAATAATAAGTCCCATTGTTGATATACATTTATTTAAGACATCCTTAGTTCTAAAATACTACCACTGTTCATAGTTATACTTTATTTTTCATCTATAGGCTTCACCCCACTCAAATCTCACTGTTCCAACCCCGAGGAACGAGCGAGATTATACAATAATATGATCGGTAGTGAATATGATGATACATAGTATTTATCACTTAACTAGAAGATTGATGAAGACGTACAGTAATTTTGACATAAGTTAGTAGTAATTACTTCAACTTCTCTCTTAGTGGAAACCTCAGAAGTATTAAAAATCTGGCCTGTCAACTGATTCGCCTTCTCTAATAAAATATTTTTTAAGAAATTTATTTCCTTGCATTATCTCGAACAACCATTTGTCTTGACAATTGATAAGTATTATTATACTTAGATATACTTCCAATTAAAATTCAAAAGGAAAAACAAAGTGTACTTCACATACCTTTAAGCATCAATATAAAAATACAATATAAAATGTCGTCGAAATAATTAATGATCCTAAAAAATATTTAATTACTTGGCTCCGATTCATCGCTCGCACATTTCAATAGACTAGACTTGTACAGTTCGGAACAAACTAGTGATTCAATCTGGTTTTAAGAGTCTATATATTAAAAAAAAAGAATATCAATAATATTTATAAAACAAAAAATGATAGAAAAACTGTGTTTTGGTGTATTCTTTTAATTTTCTTTTCAAACGGGTGGTAGTTTTTAATTCCACAAACATGAAATTTACTACTTCTATAAATAAGGAATTGTGATTTGATAAAGAAGAAGAAGTTTTGTTTCCCACGAAGCAAGACTTCCATCCGATTTCCAAACGCGTTTTGCTCTTCTTCCATTTAAAATGGTTGTTTTATGAAAATTCATATATGTAGGTAATCTTTGTTATAATTAAAGTCACATTATTATGTAGGTGATGTATTTAGGTTGTCGGGATCAGAACTACTAGCTGCTATGACTAATTTAATCTATTTCATTAAAAATTTAGAATTAATAATTCAGATTTTAAGAAACTGTATTTATCATACAAGCATCTACAATATGTTGCAATTCTATGAAATAGCATTTGAATTAACCGTAGCTTGGCGCCATAAGCTGCAAACGCTTATTCTCATAAAGAAAGGAAACTCCATCCACCACTGCTCCATAAACCATATCCTTTTCAGGCAATCTTGAGAGTCCCCTTCTTATCCAGTCGAGTCTTCTACGCATTTGAACGTAAATTCTGATACAAGAACTTTGAATAAACATATAAAAACAATGATATAGAATTAGCCAAGTACCAAGTTAATAATACTTTAGTAAAAAAAATTGAGTCTTTATTTATTAGGTATCATTTGGGCTACCGTTCATTGTATATAGTAAAAATAGTATTATTGTTTTATTTGTGCCTGTTTTGGAGCGATTAATGGTTCCGCATTTAAAACTGAAACATCATAATTAAGGCTAATGAAAGTCGCCATATTGTGTCATAAACAGGAGCGCATGATAAGATATTTATATTATTCCGTTATATTTAAAGGAATGAATTCGTATTTCGTACACAGCGGGAAGGACGTAGCCCGGAAAATGCCGGAGCGCTAAGGTGACCTTTCTAATTGTAGCTCATTTGTTAACAAAACCAAGATCATGTTTTAAAACATTTATTATTAGTTACTTTGGGAAACGAATAATACGGGTTAAACTAGTTATGTGTATAAGAAAATCAACGATACATTATTACTTGATAAATTAGCTGCGATAACCATTACGTAATACTTTTTGTAGACGCGAAAAACGATTTAATAGTAGATATAAATAAAACACATTGTTCATTCAATGTGACATCTAATTTATAAGACTGGCTTATTTTTCATTATTTAAAATCTATTTCTTAACACACTTGTATAATAAACTTTAGTATTGTTAGTCGGTGGTAATCAAAGTGTGGCCTTCGCTTTATATAGTTTACTTCAGCCATTTCATGTTCTAGACTCGTGTGTGGGTTATTTTTCCTTACATAATTATCTAGACAAATATCTCATAATTGTATATACTATAATTAAGATTGACAAAACATATGTTGATATTTAATTTAATTAATGTGACAACAGTACAAATATACAGAATTTATATCTAAGAAATTAATTTTGTGTCGTAAAATTCGACTTCTATACCGAAGTGAAACAGTTTATTTCTATTGTCGGAATAATACTGACGAAATATCGTCGCATATTCTCTGAGGAACATCAGAGTGTTAATAACATTGAATGCTTAAATATATACAAATATGAACTAAAACTAGTTACTGTATAAATCTTGACTTCGTGGAATGGTGGCAAGCATCTCACCAGTGGAGGCAATGCGGCTAGGTGTTATACTTTTGATGAAGCTTTTTGCACCACTACTCCAAGGGCCAAACGTTCGACAGCTAACTTTTTTAGTAATTATAATCAGGCAACTGAGTGAATTTGAGAATTCAGTTTGATCCAGAACGATATAATCATCTATCATGACTCAGTGATTTATTTATAACTCCTAAGATTTTCAACAAAGACGCGATTGAAAATACCGATGGTTGCCGAATTTTATTTATGTAGACTATCTTTTGTGCCACTCAAGGCATCTTGTATTATATCTTCACATACATATGTACAATGTACATGTATTCATTATATGAAATATCTAGAATAAAATAAGATAGAAAAATCTCTACTCATTATATTCTGTAATACGAAAATCTGACTCCGAATACGTAGAAGCAAAAATACAATGTAATAAATAATTTAGTTGCCTATTCTTGTATCTCTTAATATGTGTTATTAATATAATTCAAGATAAAATATTGAGGATTCAAGAGATACTAAGCCCAGAAAACCTTAGGATAGCTAATTTATGAACTTTATTTATTGTACCTTTGTGTTGTCCTAAGTATTGTATTAAGTATACGTCTACAAATTCGTAACTGATCAAAATCTGTACATTGAAAATATTTGAGAATAAATAGTACTGGGGTATTTATTTATTAACGTAATCTAAAAAATCAGATTTTTAGAATTTGTGTCTGTTTGTCTGTTTATCTGTTCGTTTGTTACCGCTTGGAAAGGGCTTCACCAAATTGAATACGGTTTTCTTTGATGTATTGTGGTTAAGTCGGGGTAACATATAGGCTTTATTGTTTGCTTATACAAGTATATATAAAAATATTTTTTTTTTTATATATATAATATACGCATTTATTCAACTTAATTAAATATATAGCAAGTTAAATTAGTGAAATGGGTTTTTATAAGAAACGTGTATCATAAAATAATATAGAATTCATAAAAGTGTTCGTGGCACGTTTCAAATCACTCGCCTATAAACAGTGTGACTCAGAGCGGCTGCGTCGTTTCAACAGAAATAATGTTCGAATTTAATCTCGAAATCTCCTCAAGATCGCCGTCACTGAAATCGCCGAGAGCTCTATGGAATTTATAGGGAATTTTTATTTTTGTTCCAAAATTTTAAATTAACGAATGTAATTACAATAAAACTTCCATACCGATGTTATGGAAGTAGAGTTGGTAGGTGTTCTATCATATTTTAATAAAAATCTTAAAGGTTCAGTTCAATCGTCGGCTTGCAGATAGATATACCTATATCTATATATTAAAAATAATTATTTGATTTTATACATGTTTCCATCTTTCCAGTATTTATATTATGTTTAAGTTAAAAATATATTGTTTTGTGAATATTAATTTCTAATTATATATTACTGCTTTCATGCTTTCCTGCATTAAATCCATCATTTGTGCTAACTAGACGTTTGATCAACAAAATATTTATTATAAATAAGGTCGCATAAAACGAATAGCCTTAAAACGTGTACAAAAAGAGGCAAAACGCATCTGTTTAAGTTTTAGTACGTAATATTATATTATCAGTAGATTCGATTCCAAGTGTCACCATCCTTAAATCTGTTGACGTGGCTTGTGGCGTGAAAATCATATTCTTGTATCATATATTAGATTTGAGCTTTATAATTAAAATGACTATGAGTGATATAGAGTAATACTTCAAGTTCTCATTTCAAGATTCTCATTCTCAAGATGTAAATCATAATTTATAGTTGTTTCCCTGATGCATTTGATACTTCAAATCAACAAAAAAATTGACTAATTGTTGACCCTAGTGTTTGCTAGTAATTTGTAATGGTGGACTTAATTGATAATTTTGACAAAACATCACAAGTTCTAAATCGAAATTAGTATTATAAAATTTTCTATACTGTTCTAACTATTATTTACAATTTTCACGACTTTGGGTAACATTACATAATCCTTTTGGTTCTCTACTCGTGGCCATCGCATAGGGGGCTATATTTATATCCATCTGAGTTTCCATTGTGATACGTATTGTTGTTTTGTTTCCAAATTTTACACTGCTTCAACAATGCAATCCTATTTACCCATTAGTCGTCGTGTTCATTTTTAGCAATTTTTATGTAAGTGGTATATGAGTGAACTTAATCGATGTGATGTATTATAATATATTTTTAAAAGTAATGATAAAATATCTGACCTGCTCCCCTAACTGGGAAGTTACAAATAAAGGTCATGAAAAGACGAGAACATATAAAGATGAGACAAAGGTGCAGTGACGCAAATGAGGTAACGGCGAAAACATTTGTTCAATTAACAGTATCAACATCTTTGGTATCATAGTAGGTAAATGCTTTTGATGATACAAAAACGTTGGAATCGTTATGACGTTTCATAGGAAGTTTCAATATGCCTTTACAATATTTGTGGGTCTTTTTTTTACTTGGTGCTTTTTTTCATTCCTGGTAGCAGTAAGTATACCGTTACTAGAAATCTATATTGTGTTTACTTATTGCGTCTATAATAATAAAACTAGAAATTAATCGCGATATTAAAAAGTCTAAACGAACAACTTCATATCTCTGGTACGAATTAAATTTGCCTCTTCCCTTATTGAAAACTCTCTTACAATAAAATCTAATTAAAAGTGTGGTTGTCATTTTTTGGTTAGTAATGAAATATTCCGGATAGTTTCGTTTTAAAGACATTTTAAAATACATTATATCACATAATCTTCGCGGATCTTGAGATTTGCCAAAAAAAAAAAATTTTAACGATTTGAGTAGGCATTAATTATACTTCTTGTTGATAACGCTAGATACTAGTACTTTTATAAACTTTTCTTTTGATTAGCTTTCCAATATAGGTTTGATTATATAAAGTAAATAAAGTTTATATTAAATTTTAAGCAAACAATATTAGCAGTGGAAAGAAAAAAAGCTAAAGCGCCAAAAGGTATTTTTGGGAAATAAGGTTAAAAAGAAGGCCAGTAAACATAATTTCCCAAAAGTAGCTTTGGTGTTTTAGGATTCTGCCTTTCGACTGGCGATATGATAACATGAGATGTTCATCAAATGAGATGTAGTCGCATTCCAGCGCAGAAATAGTCGTCAGTGGGCGGCGGCGCACCTTTACCTACCCGTTACCCGGCTTATTTAG
Source organism: Vanessa cardui (assembly GCF_905220365.1). NCBI lineage: Eukaryota > Metazoa > Arthropoda > Insecta > Lepidoptera > Nymphalidae > Vanessa > Vanessa cardui. The sequence continues at coordinate 613,493 of NC_061154.1, read as the reverse complement.
AAATATGAAAACAGAGCGCCCGGGAGAACCGTCTCCAACACTATTACAGTTAGTAAAAACGGGATACTTACCATATTGTTTAATTTTCTTTTCTATTTTCTTGGATCTCGATATTTCGACTTTACATACAAATGTCTGGTTCACAAGACGTCTCTGACATTATTAATTTTCATGAATTAAAATATACCTATATTCATTAAAAAGTTATATAAGACAAAATAAGTAGATACACTCTTATTAACAAGGTATAACACATATTATAAAACACTTCGATTTTTAAGGAGCTTAACTTGCTTCCCTTACCAAGAAAAAATATTTATAAATTTGTATATACTTTAGGTTAACCAACGAATACAATTTAAAATCTTATAATATGACGCTGATCTATTACAATTAATTTTATAACTAGCATCTCAGGAAACACATACATATTAATACGGTATATAGTAATTCAATTTGCATAAATCACTTTTATCGAATCACTGATCAGGAATAAAATATTTATTTATTTTAATTCAATCATAAAACAAGACAAATATTAAAAAATGCGATAGAACGAATTACATATGTATTATTTATTTATAAAACGCTGTGTCATACGTCGTACAGGCGAATGGAAATTCCAACATTATATATGTGACTAGACAATAAATATAAAATAAGTAAATGCTCGGCTAGACCAGTCCGTCGTTACGGGGAAGGCTTGGAACTTGTGTGATAATGCTACTCCATTACGAGTTGGTAACTTACGTAACATTTTCAGCACCCGGAGGTTTACTTTTGCTGATCAAATGCCTTAAAAAAACATTACTAACATAAAACTCAGTGGTTCTTGCTAGACTAGAATCCACAACCTTAAATTAAAATAAAACAGAATAAGGGAGAACACGAGAATTGTAATCGAATTCTAGATCTTTTACGTAGTTTGCAATATCTTGATTCAATCATAACAGACAAACGGACAAGTTGCATCTCAATTCGCGTCCAGAAAACGCAACGCTGCCAAATTTAACGCCACGCAATTAATGTCTCAAAACCCTGTGATAATTTTTAGCTACAAGTCGATGCAGCTCCAGCGAACGTTTAAAAATATTTACAATTTTTCATAATAAATTATCTGTCTGTAAATCATATCGTGATAGATGAAAAATGTGGAAACATATATTTCTGTTTGAAGTTATATGTCTGGTGAAACGACTTTAAGAAACTTCATCGTGTTGCTTTTGTGTGTGTGTTTGTCTTTTGTATCTTTGTGCCTATCCTTATATTTACAAGATATAGCTCATACCAGAAGACATGATTGGTTGGAAGTTGAAAGGAATGGTTAGTAATTCTTACAGAGCCAATGTCTAATATAAATCATTTTCAACCATATACCACTGATAGAATTCACCCAATCTCCCATTTTCTCATCTCACGTTGGTCCTTTCTCCTCTTGCCCCTACTTCATGTCCTTCTATTTCACATATATTTCGAAAGAGACGTGACACCAGCTGTCCTATACGACCGTTGAATAAAAGATTGATATAATAGTCTTATTTATTTCAGTTAAATTTACATCCATCCAAAGCGAACACAAAAAAATATCAAAGTATAGTCATATAAAATAACATAACTAAATATATATATATATATATATAGAATATTTTAAATCGGACCCAACTCTTTCTGAGTTTGAATTAAAAATGTCTAAAGCACCCTGATGCTGCTTCTTGTAAATGTAGCCTTTATAGACAAAACGCTGCCTTGCCTCAAGATTACACCGCTTCGTCAAAAGAACGACAGCAGTTATTATAACATAACGTGACACCGATGCTGTTCTGGGCTGCATCGCGGTTGATTATATCACCTGACACGGCACATGCGCACGCGCATCGTGCTGTCATTATGATACTTGTGAACTACTTCGCCGCTCGATATAATTGTAGCTTATTTATCTACTTCATTAAAGCCGCAAAATGTAACCTGATGTTATGACTTTTAGTCTGGTACTCGTTCAATTTAATTTATTAATGTTTGTCCAAATTCGAAAATAAACAAAACAAGCTGACTGAGAATATCTATTACTACATAAGCATATATATTGCTTCTGATGTATGAAACTAAGTAAATTAAATGTATTGATATTTTTTATGCAAAAGGGGCAAATTAGCAGGAAGCATATCTGATGAAATGTAACTTCTACTGCCCATGGACATCAACTGGAGGCTTCCATATGCGTTGCCAACAATGTATATCTAAAGATGTTAAATTTGTATATATTTTTTAAATCTTTCCTGGTATAGCCATAAATTATACATGTCAAACAAATTTTGACATAAAAATAAAATCAAAATAATTGTTCCTCATAATAAACTGAGGCATTTTAGGTCTTAATAAAGTTCCTCTTGATCTGTAAGATGGAAGATTTTTCCGAACATTACAATATCTACGTTATCAATTGGAATACATAAGATGTCTACTTATTTAGCTGACATCTCATAGAATTGTTGATACATAAGAGCTTCGGACAAAAATATTTTCTCGTTTCGTACTTTAACTTACTTTCCAGAGCAATTCAAGAACATAGATTGGTCTAATTGGTTTTGGTTCGATTGGTCTTGTGTGACGATTGGCTTAACTAAAAGTTATGCATAAGTAACAATCATTATGGATAGTTATAGTTATAGATCGCCGTCCCCGGGGAATAAAAAGATAACTAACAAAACGTAAATTTTCAGGAGAATTAAAAAACATGTTTTTGTCAATAACTTTTTAAATACTGGACATAGAAGCGTGATTAAAAGTTTTTAGAAAATTAGATTTTTAAAAGCTTTAAGTTAATAACGAGAAGAACCTGAAACCTATGTTGAAACGGAGTTATTTAAAAAATAAGAAGTTAGCCAAAATCAATCATCACCTGTGTTGCCTAACGCCCGTTATCATTTTATTCACAGTATTTGCTATCCAAAGTCAAATATTGTACAATAGCTATATCATTTTATTCTTAGGGTTTCAAGAGTCCAAATGCAAATGATAATACAATAATACCATTTTGTTCTCGTAAATATTCATTCACCATTTTATATTTAATGACTGTAATCGATTTTTCTTGTAAAATTTTGATATGGTTATCACGTTTAGTTTTGCTTTTCTCATGATTCCTTTTTATTAAAACAAAATTAAACCAAGGAAATACAACAAAACGTCCAATATTTTTCATCTGTTCATCTGTTTTATTTTAATCCTTATTAAATAATTAATCCATAGTTCCATATTATTAATTAAAAAACTTAATACTCAACTGCAATACTCAACTACCTAATCAAATAAAACAGTT